>NW_006263316.1:560909-561338 GCF_000469605.1 Apis dorsata | reverse complement strand
TTTTTTTTTTTTTTTTTTTTTTTTTTTTTTGCATGTATCAACGAAAAGTGTAGAATGAAATTAAAGCACTCTTTGATCCGTTGGTCGCTGCAAGATGAAAATCGGTCAAACTTTTATGATCTCGCATTAATGAACAAAGTTCAACTGTAGATTAATCTTAGCGGTAATGAAAGTACAGAAAGCCTAGCTAACTTCCGGACTAGCTGAACGAAAAGTGTAACTTTCCGCGCGGGAAACTGAAGAATTTTTATGTTTCACCAACGTGCCACAGTTAATTGACTTTTAACACCGGATATTGGTCAAAATGAGGTTCACCAAGAAGATATTTTCAATGTAAATGATATTTAATTTCGTTCGAATTTCACGTAAAATTTTATATTTGCCTATTTGATATTTAATTTTCGACGAATTTGCGATTCTTTCCTCTTT
>NW_006263316.1:555841-560595 GCF_000469605.1 Apis dorsata | reverse complement strand
TAGTGGTGGAATAAAATGAAATTTATATAGAACCGTTTTTTTTTTTTTTTTACTTCTACACGGTTTTTCCTAAAATATATTTACGTAATTACATTATTAATGAAAGTTTTATTAAGAATAAAATTTATGATTAATATGAAGGTTTAAAAATATTTAAAATTTTATTATAAAAATATTTTTTCTTAATAATTTTACTCCGTTAATATTGAAATAATTATACGTAATTATTATGTAATATGTACATACAAATTATTCGCGCGAGTTAAAGAGTTAAATATATTTAATGAGATTTTCCCCGGCTATCATTTCTTTTGCCAAGTATCTCATATGTGCTCATCTCTTTTCCTTTCTTGTAGAATTATTATTAATTTTTATTTAGCACAATCGAAGAACAAATTGAAGATTTAATTGTACAATTTTCCAATTGTTTAAAAAACAATTTATAAAATCTAGGAAATATCGTTTATCGTTTGTATATGTTTGAATCGAAAATATTATAATAAACTAATTGTTAGAATAAACAGTGACAATTGCCAGCGAGAATTGAAAATGATTATTACAATTCAATGTTATAAAAACAATATTATTTAATTGGTACAAAAGAAGTGGAACAGATAAAGCGTTGAAATAATTAAATAAACTCCGCACTCGTACGAGGTTTTGTAGTTTTGAAATATGTACAAAGTGGTTTGGAAACATTAAATATTTAACTTTGCCGGCGCTGCGCGATTGCTTTTGATTAGTCTTTACCGAGTATACAACGAGTGTGCACGTAAGTGTAGCGGAAAATGGCTCAAAGAATTTGTTTCGATATTAAATTGGATTGTTTCGAAATTGATTTAAAAAAAAAACTCCTTCTTTTTTAAAATTTATTCTTTGTATGAATTACAACTTTATGAATAAATATTGAAGATAAAACAAGAGCTAACAAATTTTCAAGATTTCCTAATTAAAATATTCCACATTTTTCATTAATTTAACTTAATTTAGAGAATTTATTAAGCTCTTCCAATATTTAATTATTTCTTTATCCACTTCACTAAAAAATACCAAATTGAAATCATTCTTCGTCACTCATCTCCCAAATAGTTACAATCAATTTTTCAATATTAATCGTCGAAGAATAGTCCATAAAAATACAAGAAGAATAATTTCAAAATAAAATAAACCGAATCCACCAACCCTTGTCAAATCGAAATACAATAATCATCGTTCAAGGAGGTTCTTCAAGTTTCCCCTTTGCCTCTCAATGCCGCGAAAAAATAAGAGCAAGAACGATGGAGGAAACGTCGAAACTTGGAGAAAACGTTCATCCCCCAAGAAGCTGGAAGCTCATTTCCTGGCGGTGAGGCGCAAGGTGAAAGGCGCGTAATTCGATTTTCACTAAGTGGCAACCGAAAGCTCGGTCCCGGTTGGGCTCAACGAATAAGTCAAATCGTGGAAAATGGAATCCTACGGCCCCTTTATTCCTGCCGATTCCTAAATTTTACTTCGAACAATTTCGAAGAAACGTACATCGGCGAGAATGATTCTCCTCGTAGAAAGAGCGAGAGAAAAATAACGAAAGCTGCAGGATTAGGATTAGGATTAAAATTTCCACCAGTGGGAAAAGAGAAGTTAAGTGAAGGATGCAAATGCGTAAAAGTTAAGTTAGGTTATGCTGGATTACATATATATATATATCTACAGAATGATTCCAGAAAAATTCTCTTTGCAGGAAAAATAGTTAGCGGACTGAAATTCCCCTCTGTGGGAAGAATGATCTCGTGCCTGTTACTGCAGTGGATGCAAATGGCCGAGAGTTAGCTCCCCCCATCCAAACGAATTTCGAGAAAACATATGTTACACCAGCGTGGCCAGAAAAATTCTCTTTGTGCAAGAACAAGAGGAAAGCGAGCAAGCTTCATAGCCAATAATTAATAATTAATAAATATCCAGTAGTAGTTAGTTAGATTGCTTAATTATAAATATCACAAATAGTTGTTCACTAAATAATAATAACGCAATTGCGAAATATTGAAAATGGGCCAAATCTCTGTACGTGTGAAAATATCCAAATGATTAGATTATATACGCTCTGTAGATATTACAAATATAAACAGAGCGATGAAACAGAAACTGGGTTGTCATTTGAGCAAGGGGATCGCGGTTCCAACCAGTACCAAGCTTCATCGTTCCTTGCCCCTCTTTGTTTGCCGCGTTTTACACGTCCTAACATGGCCCAGCGAGACGTTAAAGAGCGGCACAAACGAGAAAACTTGGCAACTTCGTTAGTACCAGCCGTGGCGTTGTTCAACTTCTCGCATGCGACACGTCGAAAGCGTCGTTGGCCTGCCTCGAGGTTCCTCTGGTCTTAACCGGAGGCGTCACGAGGCTGTTACGATTGTGACGTTATGGGGACGCGGCGGGACGACTATGGCGAGTTGTTACGATGAGGGCGTCGATGGTTTTGATCGCATCATAAAACTTGCCTCGTAAGAGATTCCATTGATCATGAATTACTGCCACATATCGTGTAACCATGGTAATGGCAGAAATTGTTTAGGATTTGAAACGGCGTGCGAACAGATTCGTGAGAGATTTTAGTAAGTTACTCAAGTTGGAAATTGAGATGATTTATCGTTTCTGATAATAAAATTATGGAATCGATTTTTAGATCCACATCTATATTATTCACACTGGTGATTCTATGAAGAAGACATTGTGTATATTTGAAAATGTAATTGTTATTATTGTGTCTTAATCATAAATCAAAGAAGCAAAACTTTGGCCAAGAGTTTATATAAGAATTGGATAAATAAATTATTTAGATTCTAAAAATGAAGTGTATTAGACTTGTAGATACACTAGCATAAACGAAACTCAATATTTATAAAATTCATAAAAAAATATTAAAACGTCCCAATGGATCACTAAAACAATGATTCATATTACGTAAGTTTTTAAATATTGAACAATTTAGACTTTATTTTTGTATATAGAAATATTTAGACTTCATAAAATTATATCATTGTTGCAGCAAGTGATACGTTTCTTCATCATTTCGCCGAATTATTCTTCTTCAAATTGGAAGCTGCACGAAAATATGTCCACTACATGTTAAACATATTCGATTGGATCGCGAAATGTGGACGTAACGAGCGACGAGACTCGTAGAAACTAGGATAGGAAAAGGATTGGAAGGAGGGATGAATTCTCAACGTGTGACGTTCTCTGGCACTCGAGAAATTCGTTTGGAGTTTATAATGAAGAGTTTTGATGCGCGTCGGGTGATGACCAGTGGAAAATTTCGAAAATATTCCATTCAATCAGTTTCTGGAAAATAGTTTGCTAACTGGAGTGCCGCCGCGCGCGAGAAAGTTATCGCGAATGGTAATAGAAGTGATGCTTGAATTTGGAATAAGTAGCTTCACGAAATGACGTGACTGTCATTGTTTCTCTAATTAAAAATATTTTACCTGATGATTAACTTTTTTTCGAAAGAGTTTCGACATCATTGTCGCAGAGATAGATTGACTTTTGTCGAGGAAGATACACGTCAAAGGTATAATTGGGATGAATTAAAATTAGAAGGAGTTTAGAAACGGAAGTTTGGACTCTTTATCGGACTTTTATTATTCATAAGATCGAACGATCCAAAATTATCCAAGCTGAATTTCGAATGCAATGTATCGTAAATTCTAAATTTGCTAATCCACTTTCGTATTAACTATTTTTCTCCAAAAAAAAAAAAGCAGCGTTATAATCAATAATAAAACCAATAGAATCATAGAAACAACAATTACACGTCAAAATAAATCGAGATGAAAAAAATTTGTTACGTTTGAACAAAATCAATATCAAAGGGATGAATTTTTCCTTTTCCAACGGAACAAAATTTTCCATTAACCTTTCCCAAACGGTTGCTCAACCGTGTCATTATTTCTCGCTTTGATCAACCTAATAACCTTCGAATAAATATGGGCCATTTCACCCTCCTATAGAGAATTACATTTTCAAGAATTCCGGGATCATGTACCGAGAATTGAATTAGCATTTTGATATTGCACGCAAATTACCTACGGATGATTAAAATACTGTGTAATCCACGATGTTTAAACGAGTTTCAACGCATTGCATATGTTAATCACAAACCGGGAGGGGGAGGGGTGTGGGTTCCGTTCCAACGTTTCGTATAGCGGCGCAGCATACAAAACCAATTACACGTTTCAATGACCGAAGATGTCCGGCCCGGTAAACGTTTCGAATTCAATCGAAACCTGTTTATAGTAGCCCGATCGAAAATTGGAGTACAACGTAATACGATCGTTGCACAGAATAAATTTGCCTCCGCGGGGAGGCCCGATGCACGCCGAGAAAACGAATTCGTCTCGCTCGGTTATGCGTGATGCATAACCGGCCCTATTAAATATTTCGCGTAATTTATTGATTATACATCTACGATCTATTATGAAAAAATAATGAACCGTGTAATTGTGAAGCGTGGTGTATTGCGGATTAATTTTAATTTATGAACGAAAGGTTAGAAGGATTTTAATTGATTTTAGATACATCGATTTTAATTTTTCGAATTAAAATGTATGTGATACGACGATACGCGTTTTAATAAATTATTAAAATATCGGCAAGCTGAATGATAAATTGACCCATTGCTCCTCTCCTGAATATTTATAAATGCAATCGATTTATTTGGAAGGTAATATATTACTTTAATTTTAAACGGGTAATATATTAATTTGTATTTAGTGAATTTT
>NW_006263316.1:537770-555629 GCF_000469605.1 Apis dorsata | reverse complement strand
TTTTTTTTTTTTTTTGAAAATTAAAATATGGTATGTTTCTTTAACGTACCACAGGTTACAATTATTCAATTTGTTAAGATGATTCAAATTGTTAAGGTAAACTTTCGACCCCGCATAATTTCCCCGAATCAAGAATAATTGGGCATGCAGATCGACCCGAAATTCCTAATCGCATCGCTTGTGTCGTTCATTAGAGTCGATTATTACAGCGAATACTGATGACAAAAGGGTGAAAGCAATGCACATACACGACAATAAAATTATTGTTATATATTATATATCATTATTGTCACTTTGAAAACAATTATGAAAATGATTTTTTCCTTTATGGGATAATCTGCATTACAGTCCTGTTGCAGCCTCTGTTAATCTCGCCATTGTTATTACGTGCCATTAAAATATCTTCTCTTATTCCCTTTGGGAACAGAAAAAAAACCGTTGCTAGATGGCGCTAAGAAGATTTTTCATCGTTAATAATAATAAAAACTACGAACTTCTGAAACTCAACCCTTCAAAATCATTTCCAAAATCGTTTCCAACGATGAACGAATATTTTTCCCCAGAAAGAACATAATATTTCAAGGTAACCAAAATTCAGCAATACAAACAAATTTTACAACAAATTCTGCTTTCCATTTCCTCGAAACTGAGCATTTATTCGAACCGTTTCGTCAACCAAAGGTCAATTTCATTCGAAACATCGTGTCTGAACCACGATTCGAGATACGCTACCTACAGTGGGACGCCGTTTCTGAGGCCACGAGGATGGAATAAACAACGCTTGAGCGTGTCCAGAGGAAAGCCAGGCGACCACGACTTACACAACCGAGTGTCGAGGCGATGCGACGGAGCTTAAAGGGAAATAATTGCTTTTCCAAGCTGACGCTTCCGGAACTCGTGCCCCGAATGAATCAACCGGCAGATTTGCGGGCGGAATGCACACGTCACGCCTGATTTCCCTCGTAACGGCTCGGATCTCTCAGGAGCATCAGTTCTTCGCGATTCACTAAGGGGAAGTTAGAACGACTTCAAACGAACCCCTGTCCCTCCGCTTTCGTTCTACTTACGTTCATGGACGTTAAAAGGGCGTTTCATAAGTGGTGTGAAGGGTGTGAAGGGAACGAGAAGTTGCAAGATCTGGTTTGAGGTAAGATAGGTTTGAATTCGAGTTGTTTATGTTTATGCATTTTGAGAAGTTGATTTTTTTTTAATAGAGTTGGAAGTTTTGTGTGAAATTGGGAAATTAGGAAATTTCTTTTTTTTGAAGATAAAGTTATATATGAAGATATATGAAGATATATTTCTACTTTTTGACTGGAAATTATTCTTATCTCGAAATTCTTATACCTCCTTGAGGAAAGTTACGATATTTCTATCTATCTTCTTCTGGAAAATTAAAGGTTTTATAAGTATATTCTTTAAGAGAAATTTTTATCCCTCTTTGCGAAAAATTACGATACTTTTACTTCTATTCTGATGGAGGATTAAAGAGTTTCTACCTTATTTGAATGAAATTAGGAATCTTCTACTTTTCTTTACTGTTTAAATTAAAAGATTACTACTATTTTTTAGTTAACATCAAGAAATTTCCTGTAGAAAAGGAGACAATTTCTATTTGAGGGAAATTAGAGGCTTTCTATCTTTCCTAAACGAGATTAAATAAATCTATCTATCTTCTTTGAATAGAACGATAAAGGAAAATTCTTCTGCACTAGCATCAGAAAAATCCACACAGAAAACACAATATATCCCCTGACCACAAGTCCAATATCTCAATGTCTAAGACTAGGTAGCCTTATGAGTCCACTAACACGTCCAAGAAGAAAATGTTACCATTATTTTCTCTCTCTCTCTCTTTTTTCTTCCATCCTCCTTTCCAAAGGTACAAAACATTCTCTTCATTCGTAATATAAAATATTTCTTTTAATACATTTATTTGCACAATTATATTCATCATTTCTTCTATTTATCATTACTCGATCGGGCAAAAAATTCAATATCGATTCAATCGAAAAATTTCACTGGTTGAAGTGTTTCGTTAATTCTAAGGCTGGGAACAAACACATAAACACAAGTACACTCATTAAGTATTCATAAGCGGTCCATATCTACGGTGGACGAGCGCGGTCATTTGATTCTATGCAATTGCGGCCGCTTCGTCAACATTGCGAATATATTATCGTCGCGTTTGCGAATTTTCGCCGTCGCGATTAATCGTAATTAAACGTGTAATCTCTTGTAGCAATATTTCTTTTCGCGGAGGATCAAAAATTATTTCTTTTCCTATCGTAACAATAAATAATGGATAATCCGTAATCGAATTCAATCTGATGGTTAATCCTTTGCATTTAAAATTAATTTCTCAGTAATAAGAGTTTTCTTGCTTTCTCCATGAATTATTTATAAATTGATTAATCTTCATTTATCGATAAAATATACTCCACAATCTAATATTTTAATAATTTGAATTTGACTAGAAAAAAAGGAAAAGAATTTTATTATGCTATAAGAGAATGTTGAGAATGAAAAATTAAACTTCGCAAACAAAATTTAAGAAAATTTATCAAAACGACAGATTCGATCGGTCAAATTGCGAAGTCTTAGCACAGACGATGCCGCAAAATCACGCCCCACGTTTCATTCTTTTCTTTCTCGCAAGATACAAACTTCTTAAAGTTGTTTCTGAGCGGTGTACAAGTCTTTTTCCACGAAAAAAGAAAAAGAGAGAGAGAGAGAGAGAGAGAGGAACAAGATTATCGTGATTTCCAGACCCGATTTCTGGACGAGGGGTGAACGTCTCGCTATGTGAAGATGGGTGTGGTCGATGAGTTCATTTTCCTTTTATCCAGTTCTCGGCTTGGAAATCTCCAACGTAAAAGAAATCTACGTAGTTTGGCGAGAAACAAGCCGGAACAATAAAATAACGGAAAGAACGGATCCGTGTTGACGCCATATCTTGCCGATACTATAACCTAAAAGTTGTTGTAAAATTTTGAAAACTCGAGGTGGAAAACGTTTTTAGAATCGTGGATATAGAATCGTGGAAGCAATGCATATTTTATTTGGAGACAATTAATGGATATTAAAGAATATTCATTAATTCTGACAATCAAAATAAATTTGGAATTGTTTAAATTATAAATCTAACGAAGACGAAGAATCTATTTTGTGATGATGCATCTTTAGTTGATGTTTCTAATTTAATAAACTAGATATAGAAAAGTAATGAGAGTATCAGTTTTATTACTTTTGCGCGAGATTATTTTTGTACAATTCTCTCGAATTCGATTAAGCTCGGTTAAAAGAGATACTTCGAAAGAAAAATTAAGATTTTTCTGTTCCATGTAAATAAATTTCAAACTTCTTAACTTCGTTTCGACGAATCCTTGCTGATCCTACATGTTTAATTGCAGGAGCGTCGAACAAACGGCCATAAGTGACGTCTTAGGGGGGACACATCATCTTTGTCACCTCATTAAAGTTATACTCCGATATCAACCCGCGTTAAACTCGCTACCATCCTCGATGAAATCAGGTTAAAACGTGGAATACTCAAGGAGACCGATGGGAACCGCCTTTAAGTTGACTAGCTTCCCAAGTTGGAAACGAGGTAAACACCGATGCATACAGAGTTCTTGAACGAGACCAGTCTTGACCATATTGAAGATAATCATTTTCAATGGAGATTACGTTAATTAATGTACATCTTCGAGTTTCAAGTAGACGTTCGTTGAATGCATTTCTTATTATTATTTTCTTCTTTTAAATATTAATCTTATCTTCTTATTGTTTAAATTCTTAATGTTAATTATTTTCTTAATGTTTAGATGGTATAATTTTAACTGCTGATGAATCGTCCCTATAGACGAGAAGTTCTAGCGTTGAGAATGATTGGGAAGAAAGGAGGGATGTTCGATAAGAAGTTTCGCGAATTTTATGAGTTATTTCTCCGTGGAAATATTCGGATAGTTGTAACAGGCATACTAGGCTATTTTGTTATTCTAAGGTATATAGTAGGAACGAGTTTCGATTTTTCTACGACGAAACTGTATATTTTGTAAGGAGGAGGTTACATTTGTTCTATCTATATACGATTGGAAAGGAAGCCAATATCTGAACTCTGAAATTCAATAAGAACCAATGCGGAGGTACTAAGATTGGATGATACGGATGATAAAGGAACGTAAAAATCGTTTATGTGATTTTTCTGTTTGCGAGTATAGCTAATGCAGAGAAGGATGATTTGGAAATTTGCACGAATAAAAAATGGCATTTCTTCTATGTAACCAAAAATATTAATAAGTGAAATTAATTATACTACATCTATACCAAAATAATATCTTTATAGTAAATTACCATAAAAATCAATAATAAATATATCTTCACCGCAAATATTTCGCGTTATTCGAATTCCAAGTTATCCCAAAGCCCGGATAAAATTCAATGTACATCGTAAAACAATCGAAAGGAACAACCAAATCAAAGGTTTGAATGGAATCTCGGTTATCCAACGTTTCGCCAGAGACCATCTCCATTTCCTTTCCTTACGAACATCCCTATCGTCGTCAATCTCGCAATAGTATACCAAGATTTATAAAGGGGCTATTGTCGAGAGGAAATTCGTTTATAGAAGGGATAGAGGAGGAATCCAATCCTCCCCTCTGAAAACTTAATAACGACAAAACATAATTTTTCCACGAATGTTCCAGAGAAGAGAGAGAGAGAGAGAGATAAACGTGCGTTCTTCTTAATCGGATGTTCGAGGATAATAGCTCGATTATGAAGGAACAGAGTTGCTTTCGACTCGATAACTCTGTTCGATGGACTGGAACTGTCACTTTAGAAATTGCGGACTTCTCTGCGAGACAAGTGTCGCGTAAAGTGCCTCACTACTTTTCTTATTATTTATGTAAAACTCTGCGGAACAGGAGGGGGATAATGTTTTTCTTGATAGGTTTGTTCTACTGGCAGTTGATGGATCTCGACGTTAAATATTTAGACGTTTTTTTCACGGAGTTGATTTTTGACGAGAATTTTACTCTCTGGTAAAAATCGGTCGTTTATTTCGTTCGAGAAGTTGCATCGACCAAATTTGATTTGATTTCAATTCGACGGTAATTCCTTTCAAAATAATTTATTTCCAAAATGCTCTTTTTATCCTATTATTTGTCTTCTAATAACATTCTCTTTCCTTTTCCAGCACATCAACTTCTTCTCCTTTTTAAGAACATATTCTCCAACGAATGCTCGCCAAACTTAAAATCTATCGTCATTCGTGTTTGCACAACTTTCGAACCTCTAACTAAACACCGTGTATAATAAACTTTAGACTACAATTATAATTTCTAACTTATTATTTTTTTCTTTCAGGCTAATCGAAGAAACCAAACCGAGAACTCAGCACATTGATCCACGGTTTCCAGGTGATAGACATCGATATTCCAGATACACCTGATTGGAGGCTCGCGGTGAGACATCGGCAAGTTAAATGGAAACAAAATAAATAAATGCAGAGACGGAGGATTTCGCGATAATAGGATTTTTCACCGGTTTATTCCTGGCTTGTTGTAATTGATAAATGGAGATCTAAAAAGAAGGAGAGAGAGAGAGAGAGAGAGAGGGGAGATGAAAAGAACGCGCGCGGGGGTGGGTTGGAAAAGGGAGGGAACTGCAGTTTCACCGCATACCGGAAGACGAAGGCGCGGCCGTTCTTGAAGCGTTTCATGGGAAACCAAATATTCGCGGTATTCTCCACCGTTCGAGGCCGGAATTTCCAGCATGAAGTCGTTATACTGCGAGACCACTTATAATTAATTGCTTTAGTTTATAATCGCCTTGCGGCCATTGTGACGCAGTCGTCCGAATAACGAGGATACCCGTATATACTCGCGTCGAGTGCTGATCCTATCCTTTTTTTATCCACGCCGTGTTTTATATTGCAGCGTCGCTTTCGTGGAAATATCGTGGTATGGAAAGGAGGATAGTAGTGATCTGTATTGTGATGTCGTCGTGGGAGGCGAAAACTAGGGGAAGAATCGGGAGAATTTTAAAAATTTCTAGAGCGTTTGGTTTTTTCGACTGTAGTTGATGCTTTCATTTTGCAAATGGTATGCGAACAAAGGGATGAAAAGTATTGGAAAAAGATGTTCAATTTTGTGAATAAAATTAACGAAACAACGTGAAAGCGATAGAGGTTGGTTATCATCGAGAGGAGAATCGATGTTATTGATATGATCTCGAATAATGAAATCTTATTACGCGAAATAATAGATTGACGGGAGAATACTGTTGAATAATGGATTTACAACTATACGCAGATGTAAATATTAATAATGTATTTTAATTCTCGTACAGTGGTAGCATATTCGTGTCACGTTACGCTTACAAGCTGGAAGAATAATATTGTTTCAAAAATAGAGTTACAATGAGTCTGATTGACTATGACGTAAAAATATTTTCCCGATATTTTTGATGGTAATTGATCTCGTTGAGAATTGACAACCCCTTCGCAAAAACTTTTGTTCGACAGATCATTGGTATTTAAAAAAAAATTCGAAATATAAATAATATTATTTGATAAATGTTTATTTTAAAATTCATTAAAATGAAATATTTCGTAATTCGAAATTATGAATTTTGTACATCTCACGTGTGAGAGAATTTATCAGATATATATTTGAGTTTTTTCTTTATATATATAAAGAGAGAAGAGGGAGAAAATTATCCTGCTTAATAGAGTAAGAATCTTAAACTTCGAATATCTCAAACTTTACGTCGTCTTAAAGGTGTGCAAGATCTTCGACGCTCTGAGGAATTTTAAGACTTTAAAAGCTTCCTAGATATCCAAGTTGTTGAGCAAGCAACAAAATATGTAATAATTTACTCTTAAATTTTTAGTAACGTGTTATTTTTCGCAGTATATATATATATATTTTTATCTTTTGTTCAAATTATTTATCATTCTTTTTAGGTTACCGAAGAATTATTTAATTTTCGTACATTCATAGTTTATTCAGAGGGAAACAACAACGTGAAAAAGATTGAAGCTACGTTAAGAAGATTACGTTTACGTACTATGTAATCTTTAAAGCTGAATGTCAATTGTATAACAAAATATAACGGGAGATCTAAAGAGCGTTCGAGTAAATAAAAAATAGATAAAAAAAAAAAGGACTTTGACAGATTTTTCAGAATAAATAAATTCTTCGAAATAACGAACAATTGCAATTTTACGATAAAATAACATAATTTTGATAAATTAAATTTTAAATTAAATTTTTACAAGATAAGTAACTATTCTATCCCACGAAATCCCACGAATGTGACAAATTATTATTATACACAAATTCACATTCAAATATATCAAGTATATACGATCTTCAAAATGGCGACGGATATTAAAACATTTTCTAAAAACGATTAATCATAATACTATATTCCTTGTGTCAAATTCATATTATTCACTGTAAAGCTGTTTATTCGAAAGAGAATATATTTTTACTTTAAAAATACCATTTGTACGTATCAACGTCTTCCAAGCACAAAAGAGAATAACGTAAAATAAAGTGATTTCCAGATATAACAAATTCCTATGCAATTTGCCGTATTACATCGTGACTCGTCCTAAAAGCACAACGATCGTATCGCATGTTCCCCCATTCAACTTACGTGACCATGGTTAATGAAGCGATGATAAATAAATATATTTCGTTTTATCGCAATGACAATTGAACGGAACGTGACAAAACGCAATAATTCGCAGACTTCATTAATGCTCGCACGGCGTGGCCGATCGTATATTTTGGTTTTCATACCAATTACGGGGGTGTAGTGCATTTAATGCTAATTTCGCATATTTCCCACGACAATTTAATCAGAAATTCGCCGGACGTTGGTGTTCGCGCTCCGAGCCACCGCGATAATTGAGATTTATCGACGACACTTTTAATCAAACGCCAAACATTCAATGCAAACACAACCGGGCTACGTTGTTGCCGCGACAGTTCCCGTTGTAAACGTGATTATTCCACGTCGTATGTTGCTTTTGCAAACCCGTCCACGTTCGAAAAGAAAATTTCATAATGGAAGATGCGAATAAAATTTTTTTAATATCCTCCAACTTTATTTATTATTGATTATTCTTCATCAATTCTTCATCGGAGTTGAATTAGACCGATTTTTAGAAGAATTTAAAAAAAAGGCAAATCTATACGCAAACTATCAATTTCAATTATCATGCAAAATATTATCTTACATAAGTAAATGATACTCCAGTTCTTTTATCTCGTAAATTTATTTATATCAAAGCATTCGAATTTTCCCTCCAAAAAATTATAAACATTAAACGGAGTACAAATTGCCTCGTTACGATTTCTTAAATTTCTTCGATATTTAAATTCGTGATAAAGAAAAATATTACATATCGCGATGAAATACATTTCTCGATGCACATTTAATCTGCATTCGACTCTTTGAATTTGGCGATCGATTGAAAAAAACATCATTCTTATAAAATCCTACTCTTATAAATCTGGCAAAGAGAACTCTTCCCTCTTCCCCTGTTTATACGTTCTTCCCTTTTAATTCTCTTCTAACCAGGCTAGACGAATCCATTTTCCATTGGGTACCTATATAATTAGATGGCTGGAGCACTTATTAAGCCCTTATAAACGATATCCGTGGCCAGGAATTTAAGTTCTGTTTGACTGTAAACAGATAGCATGTCCGTACTCGTCTTCCATCGATTAGACGTAACCGCGGTTGTTTGAGTTCACAGATTGCGCCTCCGGGGTATTAAAACGGTGTTATCGCAAATTGCTCTCAGACACACACGTATCCGCGAGAAATATATATATATATATATGTAGAAATATTCGAATATTCCACACTCGAGAGACACAGGGTTTTCCACAGGGTGTAAATCTAACTTTCTGCTTTCTTTATCGTGTCCCGAGATAGGTTTTAATTATTTCACATGCACGTGCGCAAAGTAATTGGGAATTGTTAACGATAAATATTTCATGGGAATAATAAAATTTGTCAGGAATACGATTTTAATTGGAACTATTTACGTTTAAGTTAATATCGCAATATTTATCGTTCAACGTTATACTCATCAAATAACCGCGTTTGAACTCGCGATTGAATCGTAATTTCCTCGAAAATTGATACGAATAGTTCCTAATTCAAATTTCGAATAATTAATACAAACGCTTGTCGGATATTAGATTATCCTAATTAATGAAAATTTCGAGGCTCGATAGCTTAACTTGTGTCACGATTATTCCGTTTTAGCGGAATATGAAGTTCGTATTATGAAATTTTAATGAATTTTAATACTCCACGGATTGTTCTGAGCCTGATAGTTTCGCAAAACTTATATTTCAAGTTGAAAAAATAATATTTTCAATCAACTAGGTTCGAATAAAAGTCGAAATTATGGGAAATAATGATCACTAATCAATATCGTGACAGTAAGAATTTATCTTCATCCCTCCATCGATAATTCCGCATTTAATTTTTCCAAAGAAACTCGATCTCCAGAGAATTCCAAGAATTCAAGATTACTATACGTTGAAGATTTTTATACGATTGATTGAAAAGAGTGGCTCCTCTGAATTTAAGCACGGCACAATGCCAATATTTTACAAAAATCTGCCGTGACATTATCAATTTCCCACTGCATCAAGATAAGATCCAACATTGTCAGCTACTCATGCACGTATCGCGAGACAAAATCGAGGCAAACACGCGGAAAGAAGATAGAATGGGAATTTCACGATCCACACGTAGAAACGATCGAGGAATCGAGGCGACCACCATCCCTTCGCATCGAAGGATAACAGACGTAATAAGGCTGAAGATGATATCACTTTTACGACGCCTGTATGGGTCGATGGTGCGTCCATGATAACCCGGCATTTTCCATCGTCGTGCCATATTTTGAGCGAATAAAACGTTGACGAATAAAACGTTTTTGTCCACGAAAATGGTTCGTTATGTGTTGTGTAATAATATTTGTTCGGGTTTACGTCACAGAATTAATTTTATGTCAATCGGTATGGTCCTTGATACTTTCCTAATATTTTTTTTATTTCAGACAGAGCAAATATTTTGATCAAGAATCAAATAATGCTTGTATTGGTTTTGTTGTAAGTACTTGTTTTCAACTTCTTTGAAGAAATATCGAATACGGGAGTGTATTATTTTTGTCGAATTTCAAATAATATTCTTGGAGCTTTGTTGATTCATGAAATTATGATAAATTTAAATTAACGAGGGGATAATTGAAATATATCATTAACATGATTTACAATTATTCTAAACAATGCAGAGATACGTAATGTTCACAATGTATTATCTTTCTCAAGAATGTAATCGAAAAGTGAAAGAATAATTAGAATTTTCTTCGATAAATTTACGTTCGAAGAAATTAAGGTGATAAAAATATCTAATATTTCGTATATTTAAATTAGTGTAATAAACACTATAAATGAGGCAATACAAAAATAAAAAACAGCTCGATAAATTTACTTTATACTTCGTAGAACTAGCCTGTATACATTTCTATCCCCGGAGAATATCCAGTAAACCAATAACTTTGTGACGCTTAAATTGTTGGAATTGTTTTGTCCTTCTTTTTTCTCGGCAAATAAAATATTGTTGTTGGATTCTTTGGATCCGAAGAAGTAGTATGCCAGGCACATACCTGTATATTACCTTCACGTAGCAAACTTTGATTTTGCTCCGGGCAATTGACGTGTGGATATTTTATGAGTTAAGAATTGCGTTCGATTCAAACAAAGATAATATTAATTATAATAAGCAACATCAATAATTGATATACAAAAATATTAAAAAGCTTCCAAGGAATAATAAAAGATCAATCTTTTGAATTCCATCTTCCAATTCTTAAACATATATATATATATATCTTCTAATCTTTCCTATTTAATTCTCCAAAAAAAAAAAAGAAAATAATAAAAACCCTAAGACATTTCCACACTTAATCCCTTATTAAAATCCAACAGTTCTATACTGAATACACATAGTGCGATCACATTTCCAAATATCAAAATACCCTCGTTCAATCCCTCCTGTCGCCACTCGTTCCACCCCCATTATTCAGAAAGCCAGTGCAGTTCCTTGCCAAACTGAAAATCAGCACGAGAGAGAGTGTTAGGTGGCGCAACGCTGATACAGTAGCAAGGAACGTATTAACAGGGACGTCGGTAGAAACAGCACCATTATCGGTGTTGGCTCGCGGGCTTACAATTAACAGGTCAGTCAGGATTTCACGTGGACAAGGGGAGGGTAACCGCGACAACGCTGGCTAGAAAGACATTGATACGCTTCGGGGGTAACGATAACGGGCTAAGCCTTAATCTGGGTCCATTAGCCTGACAGATGTAACGGTAAACACGGTGTTGTTGCGATATCGGCTTGCAAATTACAACACTGCCACCTGGAGGACTGTGATAGACAGGTCTTGCGGCTGGTTGATTACGAGGCTGAACCGGTAGGGGATGGAGATAATACGAGGGCAATTAGTTCTCGAGTAATGCCGCGACGTCGTCGACACCTGGCCCGTTCACTGTGCACATGATTTTTCCTTATTAACTATGCCACTTGAAGATCCACCGTTCTCATTGTGCCGTGACACGCGGCCATTCTTGTTTGGCCACACTTCTTTTCGTTCTTTCCTCCTCCATCCCGGTGGAACCTGATGGTTCGTTGGTTTTGGTTTTTATTGGAAAGAATTATCGATTGTGTTAGAGAAGGGTGTATAGAGAAAAGAAATATCGATTTTCGTCTTAAGTGCAAAGGAAAAAAATTACTGATTACGAGAGCATTATTAACTGGAGTTAAGGGGAAGATATTGATTTTCATCTTAAATTCTCTTCTATCATCGATGAATTATTATTGATTGGGTTAAGAGGAATTATTGATTATAAGGAAGGGAATATTAATTTTTATTTTAGATTCTTGAGGAAAAAAGAAATATTAATTAATAATAAAAAATATTCATATTCGTATCGAAGGAAATAAAATTCTTATTGTGAAAGAATGATGAAACTGCTGAAAAACTATGATTAATCAATAGTTAGTGAAAAAGTAATATAAAATGAAAAAGAAAAAGATTGACTACATCGATCTAGACTCATAATATTATCCACATAATAAGAAGTACAATAACAAATGGCGCAAATTAGAAAAACCGCAACGAAATTTCCATAACCATTTCGAACGAGGATAAAAAGAAATCCGAAGCGGTAATACGCTTAATATAGGAAGCAAGAGGAAGCATCTATCGACCACGGTACATCCCATTAAAAGTTTCCATCATTCCAGTTTCGCATTACCATTTGTTTCGGGTTCAATGCGAAATAGGGGGAGGAGAGAGAGAGGGGGGAAAACATTAGATTTCGTCGCATTTGTCCGCATATATTATGTTCCCATCTAAAGCGACGTACTTTCCAGGGAACCGACAGCCTCGAATTTTGAACGGGGTATTAAAGCGAAACGATTTCGCGGCTGGACGACAAAATGCGGAACGCCCATCTGCATCCGTGCCCACGACCAATGCGTCTACGTATATACCTATACATATATATATACACGTACAATAGAGAAAAGAGAGAGAAAGAGCAATGACGCGGGTGGAGAAAGACGGTAGAGGCCCACGCGGGAAAAGTTTCACCGTGAAAATTCCACGCGTTTTCCAGGACGACCGGTTGAACGCGGTGTTGAACGAGCCTCGAGTTTTTTTAGTGCTTGTTTAGCTCGCGCGAATGACCCTTTTGAAGTTAATGCCCCATGAGCGCGCACGGCCATATACTAAACTCGTACGACTGTTGCCAGTTGAAAAATTCATCGATCGCGGGGATAGCGTGCACACAGAGATAGAGAAAGAGAGAAAGAGAGGGAGAGGGAGAAGGCGAAAGCGAACTTCGAACTTTTACCCGTGTTTCCGCTCTCGGCCCGCCCCTCTTCCGCCCCCGTTTATTTCACGCAAAATAAAAGTTAATCCGCAGCTTCATTTACGCGACACCGTAATGGCCCACTTGCACACACACACACACACACACACACACACACATGTGGAAATGCAAAAAATTCGCGGTGACGAGTTGGATCGGGCGCACGTATGGATGCTGGGTGTCTATCGCGATTTTCAATTCCACCCACGATGCCGCCGTTGTTCGTTATCCGAGGGGAGGTCCGCGCTCCACTCCATAATTTCGTTTCTATATATTCGCGACATTAAATCTAACCATCGTTGCCAAATAGTCGGATCGGTTATTCCCGCGAATGATTCCCGCAAAGGGAGAGGAGGGTTGGAAATTGAAACGAGGCGCGCGTGAATGATAACTAACTGTGAAATTGGAATTTCTTTTCGTTCTTTTTTTCTTTCTCTCTATCTCTCTCTCTCTCTCTCTCTGTTAAATTGTTGATTCGTCTGTGCCTCCCTCAAATTTTAACTGGAACGTCGAATTTGTACACCGTCGCTGTTAAAATTTGTTATTTTTCACAATCGTAATGGAAAATCGAAGTTGATCTTGGTTCAAACAATACGGGGTTTCGTAAAATTCTTAAAACGAAACATCTGTTAAATTTATTGCGTTATTTTAAAGGAATGATTCTTTATTGTTATGAATATGAAACTTTTGATTCGGAGAAAATAAATTTAATTCATTGTATGCCAATTGTATTTCAATTTAAAATCTATTACTCTCGACGATTTCCATCAGTCGTTACATTAACATAAGATTATTCACAAAAATTTTAATCTCCCCCTAATTCACGCATCGCTAAATTCTTTCGAAATTTCAATACATTATCAATTTCCTATGCCACCAATCTGTCGAGATTTCAGAAATTGTTTCATATCGCGACTAATGGAGTTTTCCATTGGAAGAAAAGAGGATAGAGTCGGATGATGCGTGGAAAATTTGTACTTTTTCTCCATCCTCTCCGTCCCACACATTAATGTTAGGCGGATTTCAACCGATTTGACTGACCATATTAAAAAAACTTCTGTCCATCGCGGAAACGGTTTAAACTGCGGCCTGAAATTTACGTAACCAAAGCAAATTAAGTTCCGCACCGCGGTTTGGACACGTTTCTTTTTTTCTTTCTTTCTTTTCTTCGTTTTTTTTGCACCTGTTCTCGTGTCATGCAACGCTCAACCCTGTTGCTGTTATTCGACTAGCTTTTTTCAAAGAGCAGTGTTGAAATTTAGCATATTTTTGTATGGGGTTTAATACAGTAAAATCGTTATAGGCTTAGTTTATTCGCACGCTATTTTTTAATAGATTTACTTGAAAACTGTATTGATAAGTTTGATATCAAAATTTTCGAGAAGAAAAGATTCTTGTTGCTTTATTATTATATCAAGGAAAATAAAAATGACATAGGAAAATTTTTGAGTCGAGCAATCTTTAAATAGTGGACAGTGTATTATCGAGCTATGACAATTTTGCGGCTGATGATCGTCGAAATTGATTTGAGTTAGCGGTCCATGTAAGTACTATTATGGGGTTCCATATTGATTCATGAGGCAAGCACTATTTTGTGGTTGTGATGTGGTTCTGAAGTGGCCTGTGTAATATAAGCCTTAAGGCCTAATGAGTTAATATTTTACAGAAACCAGAGGGAAATAAATGACACGATCTTTATTTGAAAACAGTTTTTTGATCAATGAAAAAATGTGTATACAATTAACGTATAAATATAATCATCGAACTCGTATTACTCGATGAAAAATTTTTAAATAAAATCTTGATCGAATTTCAATAAGTATTTCTCTCATTTTTAAATTTTATTTTGATTAAATTACTTTCGAAAAACGATGATGGATACGATTTTTAAGTAAGAAAACTGCATTATAGAAATTGTATGACTTGAATGTATCAGAAAGATGAATGAATTCTATACAATATCTTCATAATAAAAATGCTAAGAACTCGCACAATGGATGATAATATAGCAGTATCGAGAAATTCTAGTACATGGATACTTCTTACGTCATCGTGCCACAATGGATTCAATCAATCAATCGCGAGCAAGTAAATTTTATACGCCGCTCATAACCATTTTAAAAAACCTAAATCCTTGAAATTTATTTATATTTCTTATTAAAACAGCTTCGAGAGAAAATATTTTGCTCAAAGTTGTTTGCATTGCTAATCGCTGTTCTGTGTATTAAAAATAAAGGAAAGAAAAAGAAAAATTAGCTGTGAATAGAGAGCAAATAAATTTCCAAGAATTGTATCGATTGCATGTAATCTCATTTTACAAGATGATAATTGACATTTGATTTATGTACTCGTTTATTTTTATATTGATAAATTGATAAATTGAATATCTTGTGAAAAATTTTGCTCACGAGAGAAAGTATATATTCGAATAAAAAAAGTATCTAAAAAATAATGAGAAATATAATTTCAATTCTCAACAAAAATGAATTAGAAATATGAAGTTTTGACAAAATAAACGAATATCATCATTTATTTTCTTTCTCTTTCATGGTAACAATTTTTTTTTTTACTATTTTATAATTACCAAATTATTATTGGATCTTATTTCATGTGCCATTTTTAATATTATCGATTTCTAAATTTATTGAATTAACCCCAATCAAATCTCCCTTCATTATATTTTCCTTCCATCCAGAAAGCTAAAAGTCAATCATGGAACTCGTTTATCACGAACAACTAGCTACAGATTCCGCAAAATATGAAAGAACGGGAATAATTAAGGATCGGACAACAGTTAACGTGGAAATCGTTTCGAGGAAATTGCGATCCTTTATATTTTAAATAACTCGCTGCCTGGAGAACAGGGTATTAAACGTTGAATATGAAAACGGCGAAGTTACTTTATGCCTCTTTGAATTCTTAGCCTCTGATAATTCCGAAGAAAAATGAGCTCCGAAGGAAAAGTTACGTTCATCATCTTTGTCTTGTCAGTTAAACTGTGTGCTCCGTTCACTTTCCAAACATCATTTTCTATATTTATACATTACGATATTTAAAATTTGAATATTTAATATTTGAATCTCTTTAATTTACATCTCTTAAAATATAATCTAATTTTTTTCTTGACATTTGTCAATTAACACATTGGATTCGAAATTGATTATAACTCGATTGTACATCTTTAACCATTTGATATAACATATTTTACATATTCTAACTAGTCTGAATCACAGAAATAATATCTCAAGTATTACATATTCTACCATACAATATATTCACAGTATAGATACAGTATCCATGTAAATGAAAGGATTATCGTATTGAATATTACACGTACATACACTAAATAAAATATGTACAAGATCTAAACGATCCATTTTCCCAATTCCATCAAAATTTCAACCCAAAATCCATTCAAAATCTAAAACAACCAAATTAATCTCGTATTTAACCTCAACAATTTTTCCAGTTTAATAAAAAAATTCAACGATCCAATCTAACAATCCAACGTCACACCCTTTTCAAATAAAAAATAACCCTCGTGCTCCCTCGTGCCATTACGGCCATTAAAGGATCCATAATACCCAAAGAGGTGTCCCGATCAAAGGAGGGAGGGCGTCCAGGCACGGCCAATACTTTTGATTTAAAGCCAGGGAAATAAGCCAGGAACAGTGGGCGAAAGATAAGGAAGCCTCGTTG
Organism: Apis dorsata; assembly: GCF_000469605.1. Lineage (NCBI taxonomy): Eukaryota > Metazoa > Arthropoda > Insecta > Hymenoptera > Apidae > Apis > Apis dorsata. Next base: position 538,950 of record NW_006263316.1, on the reverse strand, counting down.
CGTTGGGCGGTTTGCTGCGCCTCCCAGGATTACTGTTGCGTACGAAGATAAATCAAGGATTTTACACTATGTATATATATATATATATGGCGTGTGTGAATGAGGTTCCCGCGAACACGTAACCAGCCTAACCCTAAATGGAAGATCCGCAATGCGGCTAAGTGGGCCGATAGATTCGGAAGCGGGGTTGAAAGCGTGGCCTGGAATTAGCCATTGTTTCGGCCCATGATTTAGGTAAGAGACTGCAATTTGCCCAGAAACTTGACGATGAGGCCCGCGATATCGACGCTTCGGGTCGGTTGACACAAAGCGAGCCGGAAACGGGTTTGCACGGGTTGTAGTTACGGATTGCACGCGTGGAAAGGGGTGTGGGACAGGGAGCTAATGGTGTATCTGTTCGGATATAAGGGAAGAAAGCGTGGTGGTGAGGGGGCGATAAAGGATTCGGATGGGAATATGTAAATCGTCCCTCTTACCATCCGCGAGGGGGTGGCTCGATCTAAACAGACGTCGGAAGTCTGGTAAGTAGATTCCTAGGAGTTGTCTGAGAATGGATCTCTGGTGGGATACCTTTCGAAGAGGAAAGGTAAAAAGTGAAAGTGTGATAGGAGGGGAGGGATCAAGTTGAACGAGGGGATGTATACTATACTTGTAAATTTAAATTGAATATGCAGAAGATTTATGTTAAATGTTTGTGTTATAATTATTATTCGAATTTTATTTGAATAGAACTGTTGCTCTTGAATAGAATTGGAAGATATATAAAAGTGAAAGCGTGATAGAGGGAGAGGAGGGATCAAGTTGAATGAGGAGGTGTATGTTATATTTGTAAATTTAAATTGAATATGCAGAAGATTTATATTAAATGTTTGTGTTATAATTATTATTCGAATTTTATTTGAATAGAACTGTTGCTCTTGAATAGAATTGGAAGATGTATAAAAGTGAAAGCGTGATAAAGGGAGAGGAGGGATCAAGTTGAACGAGGGGATGTATGTTATATTTGTAAATTTAAATTGAATATGCAGAAGATTTATGTTAAATGTTTGTGTTATAATTATTATTCGAATTTTATTTGAATAGAACTGTTGCTCTTGAATAGAATTGGAAGATGTATAAAAGTGAAAGCGTGATAAAGGGAGAGGAGGGATCAAGTTGAACGAGGGGATGTATGTTATAT
>NW_006263316.1:524308-537610 GCF_000469605.1 Apis dorsata | reverse complement strand
TTATTATTCGAATTTTATTTGAATAGAACTGTTGCTCTTGAATAGAATTGGAAGATGTATAAAGTTTTAAAGTTCTTGTATATTTTGTTCAATTTTTATTTATAAAGGAAATTGGTAATTTTGTTTTCATTTTTTCAACTTGTGTATATGTAGATACAGTTTCATTGAAAATTCGAATATTAATTAATTTACTTATTCACGATGAACGAAGCGTATAAATTATGGAAATGTGGAGGGGAGAATATCAAATAATCTGGAACATTTTAAGGGATATTTTAAAGTACTGGCCAATTTATAATTTCCGATGAATGCATTCGAATAAGGAAAAGATCAAATGTAATCTATGCAGAAAGAACATAAAATTTTCTGAATATTTCCCTTCAACATTTCCTCCAATCTATTTTCAAAATTAAAGACTGTTTTATTTTTAATTTATTATAACAATTATTCCCTTAGAAATAGCCAAGATACGACATTTAATTCAGCAATGAGTTACGTTTAGGATAAAAATATTCGACATAATGATGCCTGAACGATTAAGCTATGCGGAATTAAGCTGTCGAAAATGGAAGGAAAAGAGAAAAAGAGAAATATGAAAATAGAAAATATTCGAACGAGAAGGTAGGGAAAAATTCTGACGGCTCCACGTGCTTTATCGGTATGACCATTTTGGCCATAATAATGTCTTGAAAAGTTAAATGTGTTCAATGGAACTGCCGAACAATTACCGGAATCACAATGGAAAATAGTCATGCGTATTCGTCAACCGTTTATTCGAATTCCATGGTGAATAATTTCGTGCCCTGGTGTGCAGTTGTAGTTGTACCGGCTCTGATTGCAATTAAACGCTTCGATCAATGTACTTTTTCATTGCTTTTATTATGTTCTTTCGCTGTTTCGAGCTATTAACTCTAGATTAATGCGGTGTACGTACATATATTAGCGCAACGTGAAACGTATTCTCTCGTTGTAAATGGAAAAGAGAATTGAAATGGAAGAAAAATTCCAGTGTTAAAAATTATAATTCTGGAGCAATAAATACATTATATCTCGAGCAAAGAGTAAATAGTAATGAAATTGAAGTTTCATGATTCTCGTTCGAAGATCGAGTGTGAAAGGGAACTCGTATAAACTTGCAGTCAATTCAAATTCTTTTTTATATACAACATCAATTTTATTAATATTGCAATTTGGATCGTTGAATATTTATTCGATTTTTCTTAATGCTATATTTACCATACAGATATTGCATCTTCTTCTTTAAATGCACATTTTTCTTAGATAAACTATTCCTAACACTGTACCTAATATTTTAATATTTAAAATATTGCTAACAATATCCTCTTTGTTACAGGTTTTCTCGAATTGGAACCACGACGTCTCAATGCTATCGTTACACTTTCCACATCTGTATGCGAAATCTACTTTATACAATATCGCAATAGATTCTTCTGGAGTCTGGAGAAGTATTTTGTTCATGAAAGTTTCCTTTATTCTGTGCAACATTGTTGTAAGTAGAAATTCAGACAATAAGATGTTCAGATATTAAGATTTATAGATAATTGATGTTCGACAAATGCTGATGATCGCAGAAAAATCAGCACAAAAATCGATATCCTCGAGAAATAAATAGCTCGATAATTCGACAAACGACTAATCAATTAGCCACGTTCCAAATTAATCAATTCACGACTTCATAGTTCACGATGGAAATAACACGGTCGTAACACGTCTATCGAGTTACAATGCAACGAGGAAAACAGTTTCTCTTCAGGTGATGGTTGAAACCGAACTCCTGGGCAAGTTTAAGTACATTTAAGTAGTAATTAACGGTTTTCCCAACTGTCGATATCCCTCTACTATGCACCTTAACTATGACAACTCCGCCAGATATTCGTCCTGTAACCTGTGGAGAAACTATCGGGGACAGATTGCGTTCTTGCAGAAGCGACGTCTCGAGTCGACCACCGTGCAAGTGTTACCACAGCTCTAAATCTCCTTGTCGAGCGTACATCCTGCAAGTACATCATTATAGCGCACGTTCCCTCTCGTAATTTCGTCTCTTTTCAACCCGATGTCATATCCTCGAAAAGGCATTTCGTGTCTCGATGCGCGTCAGACACTGGTAAATGCCAATACAAGCTGTTTTTAGACAGAGGGAGGGATATCGTTATTTGGTTGAAAGACGATTTTCTGTGTAATGACGTAAAAAGAGATATAATAATAACGAAGGTGTGATGATTTGCAAGGTAATAATGCGAAAAGGGATGATGTATAATAATGATCAATGCATCGTGGAAATTATATTATAAAAAGTTGTTTCAAGTAAGTGAGTTTTTTGTATTAGTTTTAGAATGATTGAGAGAGAATTTTTTAAAATCTAAGAAATATTAATTATCCAAAAAGTTTTTAAAAAATGGATTTGATTGATATTTTTATTATAATTACTAATTTTCAATGTAATTCATTTTTTATCTTATTTCCTTTCTCACAAAATTCTCCTATCTATTTCTTCATTTTTAGAAGATATATTAAAATATTTCAAATTTCAGATATCTTTTTTCTTTCTAAAATGGAATTTACAAAGCTGAAACATTGCCAAGATTTACATATCCTAATTTAGTTACCTTCTTCTAACCAGCACGTGGCGAAGAAAATGATAAAATTTCAAACCTCCCTTACGAAATATAACGCACGCATCAAACAAATTTTTCTCATTAAACTTTAAAATCGGCCAAATTTCCCAAATTAAAGACTCTCTTATCGGCCCTCCGTGTATCTTTCCCTATTCAGAAACAGTCTCGAACTCGATCGCAAACTAATACTCTCTTGCGACACTCAATGTATGCTAATCGAAGCAAGGACCAGCGCAGGACAGCCACGTTAGAAATATACAATATTCTAAAACTCTATCCTCGCAATTCCAGAAATATATGCATTCGTAACAAGCTTAATTACACAACCGGTTTCCACGTGTACGTATTATTCTATATAAATATACCATTTACAATATAGCGTGCATACCTGTACACCGTACATACACCGTATCCCAAGAGTGCCACTGCGCACATTCGATCCTGTCGAATTACCAACGGAATATCGTTGCCCGAAGTCGAACGTTATTCTCACGACGGTTGATTTATCGGTATTATTAATACCGGGATAATATTACGCGATACGTACCGTTAAAACCGACGTTAAAATCCGCTTCCAATATTGCCGCTTAAGGCAGATACAGGTGCGCGCGATGATCGATGAGCGTAATCCTATTTCGAATCCTTTAAAACCTTTCCCTTCCCCCTCTGGGAGGATAGGAAGAGAACGAGAGAACTTTCTGAGCGGGGACAAGATTGGGAAAAATGCCGAAAACTCGCCGGTTAACAACGAACAATCCTCGATCAACGAGGAAAACGAGTAAGGGACCTATGTGCGTGATTGCGTTAAAAGTCATAAAATGGAGATTTAGAGCTGTTGGAGGATTCGATGAGGATTGATGATCGAAGGTAATGAATGAGGTAAAGAATGGAATCTTTTGGAATGTTGTGAATAATAAAAGGATTTCTTAGGAGAAGAGATTTCATTGAAATGATTTTCAAATGAAGAGTTCTTTTAAGGTTTTTCAATTGTCTTATCAAAATGAGAAGTGGTTTTAAAGAGTGAGAAATGTAAAATATTTTTTGGAATTTTGTAGAAGTTAATAAAAGAAAATTGAGAAGTGTGTAAGAAAGTTGAAATGATTCCAATTGATGCTTTAAATTGTTGGAGTAATTAGTAGTTTATATTTTCCAATTAGTACACTTTCAATTAGTATTTTTTCTGTTAAATGGAATTGAGAATTAAAAAATATAACGAATGATTCCATTTGATCCTGTTATAACTCATGCTTCACAATTATGGAGCATATAAGAAGAGATATAATTAATTTAATTTAGGTGCTGACTGTCATAATGTATAATTACTAATGTGTAATTACTAATTATCGTAAGTAATTAATTTTGGTTCGTTCTATTAATCAAAATGATGGAAATAGTATAATTATAGAAAATGAGATTCACTTGAAAGGTTTCTATTAAAATAATTGATTAATATTTAAGTTTTGCTATAAAAAAAAATCAGTATTCCTACATGGAAGAAAATAAATATAAATTGGAACAACGTGAAACAAATACTAAGATTCTTCGATATTCTAAAGATAGATACGTTCAATAATAATTTTAGAATTTTAGAAATTAATATTACTCAGTTATCGAATAAAGGATTCGATTCTTCTTCTTACAAAGGAATTATTCGATCAAGTAAATTCAAAATATGGATTTTAGAGAGCATTGTTGAAAATATCGAACTGCACCGGATGAGGACAAATTGTATCTTATTTACATGGATGCAAGAGAAATGAGAGAGCAAAGCTTTGTGCAGTTTAATGAGCTTTATCCTTCCGCAAACCCGAGTTTCTCCGTGTATACGAAGATAAAACTTAAGAATTTAATGCATATAGTATTCATTAACGTGAAAAACATACAGTATGTCGTATTGTTTCATTCTATTTTACATAAATTGTAAATTCGAATGAAAAAGAATACAATTGTCTCGATGTATATTTTAATTATTGCGTGTACTTTGTCTTAAAATTGCTTTAATTTATTGTTTTCATATTATTTCAATATTCATCGCGTAACGTATGCGCAGAATTGAAATTGTATACTTATTTAAACTTAAATAATAATGTTAAAAGTTTATACACTCATAAAAAGACAAATTGGAATAAAGAATGCACAGATTCTGTGTGTCACCAGATTGAAATATTTATTAGGGTAACCAAAGACGGTAGATGAAATTACCGACTTCTAATTAATTACTGAGTTCTAATTAAAAGACGACCATGATAAAAATAAATGAATTTTTTGCAGGAGAATTTCCTAATAATAAACGAGACTTAAGAAACTTGGATATAATATCTATTATTATTAAAATGATCTTTATAAGAAAATTTGGAGCAGTGATAATGAGATCACCGAATATTAAACATAACTTCATTTAACGTATCGAATCTCCAAGATTTAAAAACTTAATTTAATTAATAATCTAATATTCCAGATTTTAAAAATTTATCATTGTCAGAAATTCAATAGTTTATATAATCATTATTTAAGAAACGAAGCCATCCAATTATTCAATCATTTCAAAAAAATATATTCGAAAAATTCCAAAAGTATAAACCTCTTACAATAATTCATCGTAATCACTTGTATTTGAAATATTTCCAAATTTAATTTAACCAAAACGAGATCCAAAAAAAAATATTTTATTCCTTCCTCTCTCTTTCTCGACTCATTTTTTGTACACAGAATCTGCAAACATTTGAGAAGATCTCGCTGTATTTTCTCGAAAGCATCGATATCCCAGACAACAACTACTTGACAAAACGAATTCAACGCGATCATCTGTGTTTTCTCTTTGCGCAGACAACGGATGGAGAGATAGAATCGGCCGCTTTTTGATGCGCGCATCCCCAAAGTTCGAGGTTATAAGCATCCAGAGCTGCTTCGACCCTTTCTGCTCGTCGATTGAAGCAGGAAGAGGGCAACGAAGCGGAACGCAAATGTCTTCGTTGAACCTTATGAAGCGAACTCTCGGAATCCACGAGCTTTTCGTATCGGCACAGGATAGGAAAGAACCGTACGTGGCGGATATCTCGACAAGCCGATGCGAAATCCATCGATATATCGTTCGTTCATAACATCTAGACAATTTTAAGCGATCTACTTTTTATCTTCGTGATTAACGTATGCGAAGTGATTTCGTTTCATAGAATTAAAGAAAGAAACGTTTCTGATGGAATCTATAAAATGAGATAAAAATCAAAACGGTTGGAATTAAAATACGATACGAATCGAAATTATTATTTCAAAGACGGTGCTCGTTTAATTAAATTGAAGCGATAACTTTTTTTTTAATTAGGAAGAGTGTGAAATACTTAAAAATTTTAAACGATGGAAATTTATTTAATTTCGAAACGATGAATAAAATTCACGTGAGGAATACAAAGAAATTAATTTTGAACGGAATCTGTTGAAATTTTAATTTTCGATAGAATATAATTGATGGACAGAAAGAAAATGAATTGTTGATTATTATGGAATTCTTACAGTAAATATAATTTGCGATAAATAAAATACGTAATTAAAGATTTTCAATTATTTTGAAATTTGAAACAAAAAAATAAAATTCAATGAACGTATTTCTCTCGTATTTTCTATCGTTAATTAACTATAAATTTACGGTTCAATAAAATTTCAATTTGTAATAAATATGTTATAGAAAAATTGTAAGTAAATCAAAGTTAAAACATGCATGTATTTTGAAGATTAATATTACGGATATTTATCCATCTATTGGGAATTTAAAAATAAATTTAAAATACAAAAATTTATGAAATACTCAGTTATATTTACACGCAAAAATAATATAAATTCATAAGAAAAATCCGATCATAAGATTAAAAATATCGAAATTTCGTCGAATAATATAAACATTGACAATCGAATATTCTTAATCGAATTTGAATGTATCCAGAAATAGGAGGAGGAAAATCATGCAAATAGAAAAGACTAAGAGCACAGTTACGCTTGCCTTTAATGCTGATTCTAAAATGGAATGAAAGCCTTAACTCAATAACGATTCAGCGTTATATAGGGTGATACAAACTTAGGTCGTTAAATTAAGCAATTTGGAATTCCTCCTCGAGTGTTCGACTACTACACGCTTCACGTTCACGTTCGTGTGTGATGTCATGTAATTCTATGAAACGTCTCAAGAAGCACATTACCAAACACTTAACATTCACCAACATTCAGCGAGAGTTAAAATGACTCTAAGTGATTCCAAGAAAAACGAAACGTGCGCGAGAGGCGCAGTAGTATAACTCAATTATTAACGAATCATCACTCAGAATAAAGAAGAACGAAGTAGAATAACCTTCTACTTATCCATAAATATACACATTTACATATTTAATTCGAAGAAAATAAGAATATTCGTGATTTAATTCGTAATTTAATGAAAATTTATTTATAAATAATTGATAAATATATCATAGAAAGTACACTGTGTACCTGAACGAAGCAATACTATTACTATGTTATACTGATTCATATAAATAATACGACAGATCAAACGTAGAATCAACTACGATTCTCAATTTAATAAACAACAAAGACCAAAGAAACAATAGTGCAATACAATATAATATTGCATTTGAATCACATTCAATTTATAATTTGTCTTTCACATAATTTGAAATATAAATACTTTATTGAAGAATGCATGCCTTATTCAAAACTTATTGATCGTATCCCAACGAGGATGTCAGTGCATTATTCAGAAGAAGCTGCAAGAAAATACTTTAAGACAAACTGAATAACAAATCCATTGAGCGAAGCTGGAAGACCATTATGAAAGAAAAATTTCTTCGAACAACTCAAAAGCGCAAAGTTCAATTTTTCAAGTTAAATGTAAGAGAGAGACGTTGCTGTAACATCCAAAGATTACAATCTACTCTCATGAATAAGGAAACTTTAAGAATAGAGGAGCAAGGAAATAAGAATTTTTCGATAAATAATTTAATTATATGCTTCACATGAAGATACGTCGAACCAACAAAGAAGCATTTTTCTTCTATATAAAAAAAAAAATGTTTAGTTAAAACGCAAGAAACAAAAAAGAAACTTAAAAAAACAAATACTTTACTCGAACCTTTATAACATTAAATAAACCTTTTCTAAATTGTAGAAAAATAAAATTAAGTCAAAAATAGGAAACACAATAGGAGAAGAGAATAAATGAATAAATTTTGAGGATGACAAATCCCAAGTATCACACTCTTGTCCTTCGATGTTCCTGATCCAATAACTAACAAGTTCTGAATAAAAACCGAAAAGGTAGCGACGACTATCGCCTTTGACTAAGCTGCGCGATTGAAAGTTGGCGAAGTTTCGATACAAAGGAAGAATAGACGCGAAAGGGAAAACGAAGAGGTAGTTGAAGATCTGGAGCGCTTATTTACGACCATTTGTCTGGGAGGATCAACTTATAAATTCGCATCGACGTACTTATCGAAACGTTTGATCCTTAAAACTGAAAAAAAAAAAGAAAAAAGAAAGAAAGAAAAGAGAGAGAAGAAAAGAAAAAAAGAAAAAAATCCGTGGAAGGTCTATTTCACTCGGAGAGAAAACGGAATGAGAGTAGTAAAGCGACGTTCGTACGGTTCCCATGAAATCGTTTAAAATGTTTCAGCACGTTCGTCAGAGCTTATCGTGACCAAAGACAAAAAAACGAGCTTGTTTGTTCGCTGGGACGAAATCAGAAAGAGAAACGACGTTTCATCGGTTTCCATCGCGATGAATAAAAGAAACGAGTGAGGGGGAGAGAAGGAAGGAGAGGAGAAGGAAAAAAATATGGCGGCTTGGGAGTGGAAAATAAAATTTCGCGAAAAAGACGAGTTATTACGATCCTTTGAGAGGCAAAGTTGTAATTAAAATTTTAACGAAAAAAACGTTATTTCCTTGTTATCTACCATTCATTTGTTACATGGTGTCGAAAAGATTACAGAGCTGTTATTTCGTCCAAGAATATCTCTGTCTGAAATAGAATTTCGGTATCTATCTTTTGAGATAGATGAATAATTGAGGTATTCTTCAATATTCTTTCATCGCCAAAATTTTGAAACGAGAAAGAGAAGAATTTGTAACTTATTTTTGAAAGATAACAACGAATAATTCTCAATAAAAAAGCACAAGTGATAAAAGGATGTAAAATTAACATTGAAAGATATAAAAATATTATTTCCAAAAAAAAATTCTATAAAATACATTTATCAAGTAACGCTAAAAATCCTCCCTTTGCAAATACCATCGAAATCAGAGAGGATCTAAGTAAAATGATCGAAAAGCATTTTTCCATCCTGATCTTTGACAAAAAATATCCTAAAATACCATAATCAAACGAGAGATATTCATTAAGAAAAATATTTCAACCCAAATCGCGAATAATTAATTCTTTTCACAAGAGAACGTAAAACCGTGTCGGCTTGTTTTATCCCTCGTCTCGTCAAACGAGTATGCGAATTTATATTATGGAACGTTCACGCGCGCGCGCACACGAGGGGGGATGGATGATAAGCCACTGATATTGCCCATCGAAGCGCGATGCTGAGATTGGACTCGTTCCTTCCCATATCCATTCGACGTAATCACCGCAGGCACCATCCTAGCCACGGCAATGGCGATAATCTCCTGGGACGTTGCGGAAATCAGCAGACGAATTTTCACGTTCTTCCGGCCCCTACCCCTGTCAGAGGCTTTCTTTTAATCTCCTTCAATTTTCATTGCTCGTTATTTGCCCATGGCTCTCTCCCGATGCTTGAATTTTTGATGACGTTGTGCGTGAATAAGATTACGGTCGTGAAGTCTCCATGGAGGTTGGAATTTTTTACGTTTGGAAATGTGAAAGAGGGTTTAATGCGAATGTTTTTTCCTTCTCTTTTTTTCTACTTTTAATTCTTAAAGATTTGAAAATTTCGATCGTAAAGAAAGCTTTAAGAATTTTTCATTCCTAGATGTCGTTGTAATAGAATAGATTACGTTGATCATGGAATGAAGTATAACATAACCTTAAAATTATTGTGGAAGTTGATTTTATAATCCTTGTATCCACTGATCAATACGTAAACTTTGTTAACGTTAACAAAAATACACGTTTAAAGAGGCGAATAATATCCAGGGAATCGTTTACAGGAATTTCACATACATAACCTCAAAAACACATAGCATATTCCTGGATCCATATACGATATTCATCAGCGAGTAAATTTTATATTCATATCAACCCCGCGCAAACATAGACCGCATACCAATGTCACTCAATAAAGCCCACGTTACACAAAACCATTCCATTCCAATCGATTTCAAAATCAAATCATCATCACCTCTACCTATCCCACGATAATTAATACCTTAATTAATATCTGTCAAATTACAAAGGAGCAAAAGCCACTCTCCTTAATAATGAATTAATATAAATATAAATTAAACAATAAATGGTATAAATTGTAAACGACGAGGAAACAAAGAGAGGACGTAAACAGGGAGGGGGAGAAAAACCTGTGAAACAAACGGCCGACAATGGCGGCGATTGAAGAGATAAAAGCGGTATCGAAAATTCGCCCGATCGCGCCCCATCCGTTCCACTGTTTTATTTTCGAATGCACAGTGAGACTTGACGATGCACGATTTCGGGGCTTCGATTTCGTTCGGCAGCGTGTAAAATAAATGCGAATTACCGCCGGTTAATTTTTTACGCCGTTGGGGCGCGGATTACGGGATGTTCGCGCGTTAAACGTTCGACAAATCCCTCGATAATTGTATGGTTACACCTCGTGGACCGAGTGCAAGGCTGGTGGCGATAATTGATGGCCCGTGTTAAAGACGCCCCATCAATGAACGAAATGAAAAATAAAATCTGCACTAATTCACCTGGTCTTTTCGCTGCTAAAAATCGAGTCTTTTTCAGATGAAATCTAAGTATAGAAGTTTGAAATTTTTATCTTGCTTCTCTTGAATCTTACACTGAAAACACGTATATATAGATACTGTACAAGAAAAATACAAGAAAATATAAAAAAAAATACAAGAAAGATTGTGTTTAGATTTTTAAATAACGTGAAATTAAATTATTTGTAATTTTGTGCAATATATGATGTACCCTTTATTATCATTATCTGAAGTTTTAATGTAAGGATCTTATCGTAAGTATCTCTTAAAATATTTTATACAAGTATAAAAATTATATATTTTCCCATCGATCTTAAGGTTATTTTTATATCAAAAAATGTATTCCTTGTGTCCCTTTTGAAAGCACATTTTCATCATTCAATATTCTCTATTTCGTGAATACCACGATGATTTTTTAAACAAACCGGCACAAGTTATCGAATTGGAAGTTATGCAGTCAAATGAATTGCTCAAGAAATTAAATGCAAACAGAAAAAGCTTTGCTCTCGGAATTTCTCGAGCGGGAGGAATTTATCTTTTACAATGTAAAGAATGTTATGTCGGATATTTATATTAAGCATAAATGCGAACTTCTATTTCGAGTAAATCGAGCTTGCCCATTCGACTTACTACGCTACCATTGTTCCATTCTCCATCAATTATCCAACGATACTGTGGTGTATCTTTTCTCAACTGTCATACAGTTATCGTATTACAATTATATTCCCCACGTTATACTTTGAAAATAATATTTTCTTTCAGGGATTTTCAACGTAAAATATCAATATGGTATAGCAATATCTTAACAATCTATCCCATAAATTAATTTATATTACATTTACCATCTTTCTTCACATACAAAGTGAAAATTTAATTTATAATGAAACTAAAAGTTTGAGCTATTTAAAACTAAATTCATCGTGTAGAAAAAAAAAAAAAACTTCGTTGCCCCAACTTTTCATTTTCTATGGAAAAGTAGAAACTTTGAGACTCGTCAAGTGAGCATACAATTTATACAAGAAGTTTCAATGGCTCTTCATACGAACATTGCATTTTATACGTATAAAAAGAGGTTCATCGTAGTTTTTTTTTTTTTTTTTACAGGATGAATATCTACTTTTGTAACTTTTTTCATTCACCTTGTTAAGCATAAAGTATTCGTGTAGTCGTCAAACAGGGCTACTTTCATCCGAAATTTAAAAGAAGCACAAACAATCGCCGGATACATGCCCGTACAACACACATCGGGATTCTTGGTTGGCTTAAAGCCAATTGTAGTTTCAAACACACAGAGATATACAAAGCGGTATAGTAATCAACGAATCGATTTGAAACATCAAATGCTATGCAGTAAATGCACGAGCCAAGATTCGATTTTACACGATTGCTAAGAAATATATCCAGAAACTTGTTTATTCTAACATTTCTTCATGCAAAAAGAAATAGAAATCTAAAAATTGAATTTACTTTAACTCTTACTAATCTGGATCAATTTTTACACAGTCGATGATAAGATTAATTAGATATCGAAAATTTATATGAAGTATTTTTGATCCAGCTGCAATAATCTATATTTCTAAAATTAATTTATTTCTTCATCATTCGTAAAATCACAAAAATTGATAAATTGGAAATAATTAAATCGAAGTTACGAATACAAAAATTATTACTTATATTATCAGTACGTATTATTCTTGAATGGGTGATAACTTAATTTCCTCGTGACAGGCGCCATTGAATCAGGCACAAAGATTTACGACATTATTTGCAGAACAAAAGATAAATACAATACCGGCATATGTAAATGTTGACAATACGAATGAATTTGGATAGGACGGGCGAATATGAACAATAATGGATCATAGATGTTCAAAGCTATTATCTATCATTCTAATCTGCGCATAGTCCGATTACAGCACGTGCATATGTACTTATGTAACGTAATAATAATAGGGCTTGTCATTGAGATTTTCAAATTGCAATTGCTTCTACAGTTTCCACCCCTATTAACAATTGTAACGATTACTATACGATTAATTGAATATAATATTGTAATTAAATCACATCACGTTTCCAAAATTTTTATAATTAATTCACAACTCGTTCCTTCGTTTCACACAATATTTCTATTTATTGTCACATCAATATGTACAAGCAAAGTTTCTCGTAAGGCAAAAGGATTATTACGTGTACACGTATCTTCTTTAATGTCTACGTATGTAGAAAAACAAGCTAAACAATTTCGTAACATCAGGAAGATGTTTTTAGAACATGCTTGGTAAACTGGTTGTTAAGTAAGAAGGCTGTTAGCATGCAGTGGGATCCCCCTTGATGCATTATTCCCTGGTATACGACTCTCAACAAGTTTACGACATGCTGCGTGATTAAGCCTCATTATGGTAAATTTTTAAACAGCCTTTAGCTATGCTCGCAAGGATTTACGAAGTATAAACTTCGCTACGTTTAAATTTATCGATACTTTTGCACTTTTCATCCAGATCCATCTTTTAAAAAGTCTTTGAAACGTTGAACGTATAAATTTTGCATTGTTATATTTTGTGTGTTATGAACAAATATGATTGATTCTATAAAAATTAATTATTATTAATAATTTTGATTTTAACATTGTATTTATTTTTGCAGAAAAATATTACTTTAAAAGTTGAAAAATTAAAAATTAAATTAAATATTCTTTACAACAAAATTAATTTCATCCCCTCGAAATAATATTTCACTAAAAAAAATAGCTCCATAT
>NW_006263316.1:520705-523976 GCF_000469605.1 Apis dorsata | reverse complement strand
AAAAAAAAAAAGAAGAAACCAATTCGAACCTGTAAATTTAAATCGAGACTATAAATGTTTACCGGTGGAACGATTAATCCTGTGCAAATGGTAGCAATTAACCACCGATCGTGCCATAAATCGTCGTTTGAAATCCATTACCACATCTAAGTCGACGCCGCTTATAGCCGGCATTCGTTATAGATTAAAACTGCGTGCCATAATATAAATTAAGCTAACACCCCCCCAAAAAAAAAGAAGAAGAAAAAGAAGAAGAAGAGAAACGAGGCTGACGATGGGCCCATGCGCAATGAAGTTCATCGTTTGGATAGAGGGTGAAGAGATAGAAATTTACGAATTACTTGGAAGTTAAAGACCCGTGAGGCTCGTAATTCGCGAGGTTGGACATTTAAAGTCCCGAAGCCAATGAGAACTTCTCTACAAAGTACAATTTGATGGCCCGGTTAATTTCTTCGAGTTTATCGCCGATTTGAAGATCCGGCGAACGACTGGCTGCTCTCGAGGAAACGAGTAGCCGAGGAGGAGCAGCTTACGATTGGCAGCTCGAAATCGACATTGGGGAGGCGTGCATACGTTTGAAAGAAAGAGGAAAAGAAAAAGAGAGAAAAAGAGAGGAAAGGAAAAGAAAGAAAGTGAGAATAATAATAAAGGGATGAGTTTTAACACGTGGAAGAGAATTCTCGAGAGAAGTGGGAACTGGCGTGGCCTCTAGCGTCCACCTCCTCGGTTAATTCCTGATGTAAAAGCACCACGGACATTATTTGCCAATCGATTTGCACCGACTGATTTTTCTATTGTCTCCGGCTGTCGAAACGCCCGCCCAGGCCGGACACCCTACGGAATGCTAATTCACACCGTTCAAATACTTTTTCTACGTGACTTAAATTCCTCGAATGAGAAAACCATTACCCGGACGCCTCTGCCTGTGCCTGCAGAGCTCGACTCGATTGATTCCTCTTCCACCCCTTTCTGCACTCTCTGCGCTCTTCGCCGACGATTGTTACAGCCGCTTCGAATACCTTTGGAGGAGGAGGAGGAGGAGGAGGAAGGGGTGTCTTGGAAAAGAATTTCTCTGATAGTGGATATCGTCAGAAATTGAAAGACAGAAAGTTGTATGCACGTTTTTTAAATTTTAAATGTTTATTTAAATAATGGATATCGATTGTGTAAAATTAGAAAATAGGGTTATATAATTATATTAGTTTATATAATATTATTCGTGAAAATATTCGTTGAAAATTCGTATAAAATGATCACGTAGGAAATAAATTAATATATTATTATATTATTTTTAAAAAATTCTTTCGTCAAAGTCAATTCACTAAATATTCTTCATTGAAATTTTAATTTTGTTATTATAAAAAGTTATGTTAGGATTGAAATGTCAATCCCATGAAATAATAATCGATTGGACGAAGAGTTTTCGTAATTAAACGACTTGAGAAAATAGATTAGCAGCAACAAATTAAACGACTAAGGAAAATTAGCTCTAGCTACAATTTCATTCGAGGATTAATGAGATAAAATTGTTCCTGTAAAAACAATTGATTAACGTTTAAATTAATAAATAATATCATTAAAAAAATGTATAATTAATAAAAGGAAATAAGCAATTGTACATCTCCTATAAAATTACATATTTGCATAAATATTATCTTTTATCATATTTTAGCAAAAAGGAAAGATTTTAATTGCAAAGAAGAAAAGTAAATATGTATCTATCATTAGAAGCTAAAGTAAAATATTATGAAATATTATTTAAAAAAAAGAAAACAAAAAACCATAATTCCTCACATAAATTACAAATTTTGTTTACAAGTTGAAACTTTTATTTAAAACATTTAAATGTTCGCAGAAGATTAAATCATAGATTATATAATTCGAGGATTAAGTATAAAGACTTTCAGTATTTCTATGTGCATACATATAATTTGAATTATGGAAACGAGGTAACCAGGCCAAAACCAGATAAAAATTCAAAATGTTCTCATTAATGAAAGAGACAAGTGGATACTGAATTTCCGCAAGAAACAGCCAATGTAACAACCACAAGTGTCACACTTCCAACAGTATACAATTTCAGGAATATACGAGCCATATTAAAAAATATTAAATGTCTGAACATATATTTAACTATACATATACATGAACGAATAAAATTCTCAATCAATCTTAATTTAAAACTCATATCAACAAAAGCTCCATACAGCATCCAATAATGATATCCAATTATTCATTATTAAAGAAGAACAAGAGATGCTGTTTAGCTGTTTTCCTTAGAAGGAATTTTAATAAAATTTTTATTAATTATTCTTAATTTTGAAATTAACGTTCAAATCAATTCGTTTTTTTTTTTCAAGAAGATTTTAGGAAAATTGCAGAAGAGTTACATTTGAATTTTATAAAGAGGAACACGAATGACGTAACAGTTTGCCAAAATTCGCAATTTAAGACAAAAGCTGATGCAGATTTGCTGATCTACTTGCTCAGTCACTATCAATGCACAATGCATAAGTTCATTCAACGAGAATTCTCTGCTGACTGAATAGCTTTATAGAAGATGACTATTCACAGGTATAACAGAAAGTTTGTTTCAATGGCAGCAAATTTATATCAAGGTCGTACAATCTGTTTCCAAAATATTCGAAATGGATACATTCTTCGCGAATAAATCTCTTCAATTCTGTGTCATACGTTCTAACACAACAGTTTTCAATTTTCAATCAAAATTAACAAATTTTAATATCATCACATACATAAGAACTTAAAATATATAAATACATCAATCCCTTATTCCTAATAATAAAAGATTTATTATTAAAAGATTAATCTTCCTGTATAATTTAAAAAAAAATTTAAAAAAAATAGTTATGGTATCTGTATTCGTTTCTCAAAAAGTAATTTGTGTCCACATTTCATTTGGACTACCTCGTAGTAACTCAGAATTGAGAGAAATAAGGTTTGGAACGAAGAAATTTCATAGAATGCATAACACAAATTATCCACATACCACCAGTAGTATGTACCACTCGACAAACCCTATTCCAGCTAGCAACCACAGTTTAAAATACGAATACCTAGAAATTCATTCAAATATTTAAAAATTGTCAACTAGAATAATACATTAAAGGCATCGAATAAGTAATACATGTAATATAATATCTACCTACCTAAATAATTTATATCAGCCATTCAAAATTCCTTACCCTTATTCTAACCACATTGTTTGTTGCCTTACATATCATACATGAGTATCATAACTTTCAATATA
>NW_006263316.1:519169-520413 GCF_000469605.1 Apis dorsata | reverse complement strand
CTCGCCAAATAAATCCATAAAAAAAAAAAAAAAATACCTAATTCCCGATACAAATCGATTCGATCAGAAGCGTGAAGAGCCACTCCCTTCCAGAGAAATGTTCTTTGGCCGAGATAAACGTTCAGTAGCATTGGCAAACAGGTGGGAACAGCGTCTGCGCTGATCGTGTACAGCAGTTTCACACGGCCACTCGAATCTCGCCGGCAACAATATTTACGTTAACGCATAAATCACGGCCGGAGTCGAGATAGAAAAGCGGAGGTGGCGGGGTTACGTGGCAAGGCAGGCCAAGGGTTGGAATTGGCATGCATGAGAATACCCTGGCATTCGATTTAATGCGGGTAAAGAGGTAAGATGCCGTGAAACATATCTATCCTGTCTTATCGGATCTCGAAGATGTATATCGGCTGACGTCGAGCCCGGCAACCATCCACGTTCAAACCTCCCTCTTCCCCTCTCGTCCCACCCCTTTTTCGCTTTATCCTCGATCGAGATTTAACCAAAGTGGGAACCCTCTCTATTGGGTGTCTCAGAATTGTTGGCTGCGTATTCAGCTAGTAGAAATTTGGAAAATCAATCGTTTTTTGTTGATAATTCTAAAGTGAAGGTATTTTTTTTTTTTTTGATCTTGATGAAATGAAATCGTACGTATTTTTCTCTCTTTCTTTGTAAAAGATAATTAAGAACAATTGCAAAATCCTAGATTAATTACGAGCAATAATATGATTAAATATAGAATGTTGCTTGGGTTATCATTTTATAACACTGATACGTGTATATATGATAAAGATTATTTGTAATTTTACAATTAAATTGAGAAATGAGGCACGTGAAATTATAATTTTTTAAGAAAGATTCAAATATGTATATTTTTAAAAATAATAATGATTCTTTCATCTAAAATCCTGAAAATCTAATAATTCCTCGAAAGTAGAATACATGTAACCTTTCGTTTCACTACCATATCCCATCTTAAAATTCATTTACTCGATTTTATGACTTCTGTCAAACCCGTCCGTACAATTCCTCGCATTTCCACACACACACAAATATACATACTCAGAAGTCTCTTCTTCCAACGAATCGACTAACCTTCTTCAACTTTCCATCTCCAAGACTTTTGATACACTCCCCCCCTCGACTTCTCCGTCAACCGATTTCTCCCTCCCCCTTCTCCAACTCTCTTTCGAACGATTTCGACTTTTTTCTACATTGTACACTCACTTTGCCCGTCATTCTCGCAA
>NW_006263316.1:516157-518992 GCF_000469605.1 Apis dorsata | reverse complement strand
GAGAGAGAGAGAGAGAGATAAAGAGAGACGACGAAAGCGAACGGAACGCTCATCACGTATTCCATTTCGTCAGCTCGGATCAAGGCTGACCTCCGAGTTGAAAACAGGTAAAGAGAGACAGAGAGATAGAAAGATAGATAGAGAGAGAGAGAGAGATAGAGAAAAAAGGATCATAACAGGATCCACGATGTCACTCGTGGTCACTTCCGGTTAACTATCACCATCCCCTGAAGGGGGATGGGCCCGGATTAATGCACGAGTTCGCATGAGTGTGACGTTAAACGGTGAAAAATCGCCGGGAGAATTTCACTCTATCCCATTTTCCACGGCGGAACGGTTATTTCGAAAAGCCACTCCATTGTTTCGCCGATGCTAACGTTGCGCTTTGCCACGCGTAACGGGGGAGAGAAAGTAGTGGAATTACTCCTTATTCCATCCTTCTTTGTTCACTCCATTACGTTCCAGTTAACAATTTTCTCATCCCCCTTTTTGGGGAGGGGAGGAAAGTTCTTCGATTCTTATTGTCGACGGATGAGTTTTTTGAATGATGATAAGTGGGAATATTTTTTGTACAAAGTGAATTGAATTTTGCTCGTTAACATACTTGATATCTCTTCTGATGATTGAGAAAGAATATTCGTGGAAATTCATGGAAAATTAAATAGATTATATAAAATTTAAATACATTATATAAAGATCTAGAGAATGCAAAAAGATATGAAATATTCAAAGCCTAGTTTAAAATATTTACATGTTTGAAACAGGAAGAATATTATTATGATAATTAATAAATATCTTAATAATCCTAATTTCCTTTCATTAAATACATCTTGTATACATTTATGAGGAATATTTTGAAAAATTTAATCGTCAT
The DNA here is from genome assembly GCF_000469605.1 of Apis dorsata. Lineage (NCBI taxonomy): Eukaryota > Metazoa > Arthropoda > Insecta > Hymenoptera > Apidae > Apis > Apis dorsata. The sequence continues at coordinate 518,118 of NW_006263316.1, read as the reverse complement.
AGATATTTTCAAATATTTAGTTACATAATTAAATGCTTAAAATTCGCTACAATTTTGCAGCAAAAATAAATATGAATTAAAAATAAGGAATAATGAAAATTTTCAATGCTTTATTTCTCCTACTATTCTTAATCCCTTAAAAATTATTCTTCATTATTAAAAGTGCACTATTCATTGGCTCGAATCTTCTGTCATTTTTACATTAAAATATTATAGCATTGTTATATTACATCGATATAATTCTTTCATACTTATTACCCTAATCATCGAGATATATTGTTTTAAATGACTGCTTAAAGAATTTAAGATAAAATTTCATCAATTTTATGCGCAAAATTTTCCCTTAATCCTCTCAATATTCATTCTTTTCAATTCTCTTACTCTCTCTCTCTCTCTAGACATTTTATGAAAAAATGTTCCAAATTTCAAAGAGTACGCTTATAAGTGAAATATAGCGTCCCGATCTCCAGGATTCATCATTACATTTATATCTCGTTTCGAAAATTCAATTCTCGCCAAGAGAATTCCTTCCCTTCCTTCGAGCTCATAATTCTCACTAGCTGAAACACATTATTTGAAAAAATAGAAGAAGAGAAAGAGGCTAGTAATAATACGTCACGTACGTACGCGTACACGGATGGAAGATAATAGCAATCGGTGAAGTGTTCGTCATTAGCGATGGAACGAATTTTCATGATGCCAATCCGAACGAAAATCTTTTAGATCGTTGAGAATCTCGCTGAGTCATTACTCTTCTTTCAACAGTGGTGGAACGATGAAAGCACGTCCTGTCGACCAACTGGGTGAGAACGAAAATGAGTAGCCCGGAAAGAAAGGGGGCGAGGGTGTGGAAAGAGCCAGAGAGAGAGAGAGAGAGAAAGAGAAATAAAATAAAAATCAAGAGGGACCCCCGATGAAAACACTCGATCCAAAGGAGCACGAATATATATATATACCCTGAAAATGGAATCAGCTGAACGTGTATTCTTAAAAAATTTAAGTTACGCGCATAAATCTACATCGATCAATTTATTCTGTGAATTTGAGAAAAAAAAAAAAAAAGAAAAGAAAGAAGAAGAAGAAGAAGGAAAAGGGGTTGAAAACGATAAAAAGAATATTTCGTTATGGGTGAAAATGACTCGTAAATTTTTTAAAGACCACCCTGTAAATATTTATCGCGTCATATTTTCTGTTGTACGGCGGTTTGCTGCGCGATACACGAAACGGCCCCTTTGTAATTTCATGCAAAATGCAGTTGAATATTTATTTCCTTGTTTGCCCGTTCAGTTTTCGACGTATTCGGTTTTTATTGTCTGCCACGGTATGTACGTATCGAAGTTATTCAAACGTTCACAGGTCGATGAACTTTTTTTCTCTCTCTCTCTCTCTCTCTCTGTCTTTCTCTCTCTATAGTTTTTTTCACCAACTCGAGTACGAACTTAGTTGAAAAAGGGGCTAACGCTTCCAGTGTGCATCGCCTTTATACGATAAGCGCGTAATATGTAGGCTACTGGGAAAAAAGTATTCTTTTTTTTCTCTAAAATACTCTAGAGGGTGAAAATGTTCGTATTAAAACGCATCCGTTCGTACATTTTTAATATATTTGCACTAATTTCATCGTTTTAGGTATTAGAAATAGAATATTGCGTTTGATATAAATGAAAAATTGAAATTTTCTAATAATTTAAAATAATAAGTCGAATTAGAGGAAAAGAATGCGCGTACATCTTATGCCAATCTTCGTTAAATTCATCACTATTACCAGAACATAAATAATTTATTATCGCGTCATATTCTAAATTAACAAATATTTAAATATTCAAAAATTTACGAAATAATTAAATATAATTTTCCATTGAAGTGAATCGCAAATTTCTTTATATGCATATATTCAAAATATTTACAATAATAAATTAATAAAAATGGAAGAATATATCGTGAAAACAGACCCAGATTATTTA
>NW_006263316.1:513187-516151 GCF_000469605.1 Apis dorsata | reverse complement strand
ATAAAATTGCAAAATTAATCAATAAACGTGCAAATATTCAAGATACTTCCAAAAAAAAAAAAAAGAAAATTAAATTTTTCACTACAATGAATCACAGTTTCTTCGTATTCCACGATAAATAAAAAATAAAGAAATCTATATGCAGTTTCCTAAACTCTACAATTTCAAAAATAAAAACAAAAACAAATCAAAACCATTATATAAAAAAAAAAAAAAAAAAACCAAAAGGCAGTTCCCAAACCCCAAAATTTCAACAAAAAAAAAAAAAAAGAAAATTAAATTTTTCACTACAATGAATCACAGTTTCTTCGTATTCCACGATAAATAAAAAATAAAGAAATCTATATGCAGTTTCCTAAACTCTAAAATTTCAACAATAAAAAAAAAAAAGAATCCAATCCATTCCCTTCCACACAACCAATAACAAAATTTCAAATAAAAAATTATCCGTATGAATTCCATTAAAAAAAAATAAAAAAATTCGTCACAAAATCTATTTATCCAAAAACAATCAAGAACTTCTCAAGAAATAATCGAATATAATCATCGCTCCACAAGTGAATTACAATCATACGCCTCGTCACCGCGATACGTTCCAATTCACGTGACGTCTAAGTCGTCAAACGGGTCGAAATCTTAGGGTGGAACTGATGAAAATTATCTCTCGAACGGTTGAGATCCGGCTGAGTCGTGGATAGGATTAACGTTCGCAGGTGGTTAATGCACAAGATGTCTCTCGATTTACGGATAGATCACGGATCACAAAAGGATCCTCGATCCTTCTCTTCTCGAGCCTCTCATTAAGGGGATGGAACGGTGGAAGGCGACGCTCGCCTTATAAACGATGCCGACGGCGACGACGAAAATCAAATATGTCATTTATATCTGATGAGGGGCGTAATGAACTCGTTATTTGCCAGGCGAAACGCTGAAAATGCAAATTGAGAGATGGACATTCTCGATGCGGCCCATCGCTCTCCTCTCCTCTCCTCTCCTCTCCTCTCCTTCTTCCACCCTCCAACTTTTCCACCCCTTATTTTTCTCGATTCTCGACTTCTCGACCGTTCGTTACGCGAAGTTCGTGACACGAAACGTTCCCTAACGAAATTTCACAAAAGACAAAAAGAAACATCTTAATGGATAGGCGAAGACAGTTTTCAAGGCGAAGTTGTATCGGGGTGGGGCGATATTGTCGCGAAGTTTGTTGGGTTTGGAATACAAGGCTTAAGGAACAAGATTTTCACTGTATTAGATATAAGTTTCCGGCTTATCGCGAGCATAAAGGGCGCGTGCGTGCAATTTTAAGGAGATCTTAAGTCTCGAAGGGATATACGTATTTTTGAATACGGATGAAAATATATTGAATATGATGTATGGAAGGTCGAGTGAGAGTGAAATGCGTGGAAATTGATTTATGGACATATATATTATAAATACTGCGCTGAACTTTGGAAAGCTGTTGGGAAAATATATTGTTCGAAAGCAAAGGTGCAAAAGGTTATCGGATTGCTGTTAAATAACGCGGAAATTATTATGGCTGATGGATGTTCGTGCGTATATTTATAAGTATTTAGAGAATTCGTAAGAATGATACTTATTGTTGATGTTATAAGAAGAAGAGAATGAATCTCTGTGCTCGTAACACGCGGTCACCTGTCACGAAATATAAAAAATTGGTTGCAATATCGCGCCGAATTATGTTATTGATGTAACTTCACAAGAGAATTACTTCTAAAAGCACATAAATCATCGTTGGCATGGCGGAAATTTCGCAATAATGCACCGTTATTATACGGGAAGCGAAAAAGAATATATAAAATATTTACCGAAGTAAACATGAACCTGATTTTTTTTTTTTTTTTATGTAGAAAGAGAAACGCGAAATAAAAAGTAGTAATTTGTATATTAAGCGGTTATTTCAAAGAGAGAATCCACGCAGTAATGAATCTGCTCGCCATTTTTAACCACGAAATAACCAATTCATTTTTAATTTTTCCTAACTTCTGCTAATTGCTTATCATTGTTAATTCTAGCGAATTAAAATTTCTTTTACGAATTCAAATAAGAAAAATGAAAAAATTTTTTAGAGTCCTTTAAAAGAGATGGAAATAATAATTTTATCTCATATCTTTCATAATTTCTTTTCAGCTTACAAACTTCTTTACGATATTTATTCCAAGATATTTCAATTTTTGCTAGTATTTTATAGCTTTCCTATGTTTCCTTTCACAACTATGAAATTTAAAGTATTCGTAACACGTATCTGCTTTTAAAGAAGAGAAGAAAATGTTTAACACGAAACAAGTTCGATGATCAAAGCTATTTCCGTTCGCTATTCGGGGATAAAAAGAAATTAATAAAACAGATTGCTTCTTTTTTTAACTTGAGCAAATCTAGGAGGATCGATTTTCAATACATATCATTCCTCTAATTTGTTTTACTTTGTTATAAGCTTTCCAGAAATCAAGTGTTTCAATTTGAAATTTCTACGATCTGCATTCATCAATAATACCTTTGACGATATGTTTTCTCAATATTGCAAATGCATTTCGTCGTGTTATTAGCAAGTTCCAGTCTTCCCTTATGCAAATTATTATTGATAAATCGTATCTATAATTAAAAATTTATTTCTTAGCCTTTCCTTTCGTGAAAATAATTGTCAAATGATTCGTCGTTATATATATTTTTTTGTTGAAAATATATTTTTTAATTCGCCTTTTCTTTTAACTTTAATGAATAATATGTAGACGATTCAATTAATAATTTAATTACACGTCGAATATTATTTTTATCTTTAAAGCAAACATTTCACACAGGTGAATAAAATTCCCTAAAATTTATATAATAAAGGCATTTTTTTTCGAAAATCAAGAGAGCTATAATTTGTCTGAAGCAGACCACTTTGCGAAAAACGAAGTTAATCGTAACACGAATTGAAACGAAAATGGGCGATACGCGTGGCGA
>NW_006263316.1:505970-512954 GCF_000469605.1 Apis dorsata | reverse complement strand
TTTTTTTTTTTTTTTTTTCCAGGAAAAAAAAATGTCATCGTGGGAATAGGCGGGTACAGGTCGTAAGTAGAATCGATATTTTCAACAACGAGGTCGTTTACGTTCAAGTTATGAGTGGCCACTCGTTCGTTCCTCTCGTCGTGGAAATGCTCAGAAGAGCAGAATACCCTGGTGACTACTAAAATTATTCACTGTGTCTTTTCACGGCTATTACATGATGAAATTACATTCGCGTTCTACGAAAAGTAATTTCAACCCTCGTTTCTTGAAATTTCTTGAGAGCTTCGATAATATGCAAACGTTAAATTTAATTACTCGTTTGGACAAATAATAATCTCTAATTGACGAGCGGATTCTATTTTGATTCACTTATTAATCTATTAATAAAACCTTAAACTTACAAAAATGATTCTGATTTTCGAATTTTAATTATTAATACTATATCAATAACTTTTTTCCAAAATTCCTCTATCATTTCCATATCTATCTTCTCCAAGAAATTTCAACGATATCCTTGCTTCCCCACTTTTCCCTGCGCCATCGCAGTTTTCACGACGCATCGCACTCGTCAAAACTCGAGCTGAGCACAGTTTGACCCGGCGAACAGGAAATCAAGGCGAGGATGTCGCCCCACATCGAGACATCAATAATAAAGTTAACCCTTCCACAAAATTCCGTATAACGGAATTCCAACCAACCGGCGTAACACATCAATCAAACGATGAATTAACCCGCCCACATCTCGTTAACGAAATCCTACACCACATTCGAATAATGTTGGGAACAATTTCCACAGAGAATCGGCGACAGCCTACCGATATACAGGTGTTACTATTCCCAACGCATCCAGTTTTTGACAATTATTGGAGGGGAGGGGAGGGGAGTGGGGAACGGCAACCACGTACCGCAACAGTCTCCCGTGTATTTCGAAAGTTCTATCCCGGCTCGTACTTTAAGTTTTGACGAGTCCAAGTGCACGCATCACCTGAGCCTGCCCATCTGTAAACAAGATTTATCAGAGGGAACGTTTTAGAGAAACTTTCGCTCCCACGAGGTAACACGCGCGCGAGAACGCGCCTCTCCCCTCTCAGGAATCTCCTGAAACGATAGGAAATATTTCACTTGGACGAACACACGGGGATATACGTAATTCCCAATGCATTTTATTTCGAATCGAGCTGAAACCACACAGTGAAAGGTCACGTTCCCACGTCCATCAAGTTGTTCGATGGACGAAGGAAGGGGATGAAGGAAGGGGAGGAGGAGATTTCAGATTTGTTTCGGAAGAAACAGAGGGAAGAATGGGGGTAACGATAATAATTATGGGTTTTTTCTTTATGCATTGTTTTTTTAAGGATGATTTGCTGATCTTTTGTTGTGTGATGATGCGTAATTGAAAAAATATGAGGGTTTTAATTGGAAATCTTGATTGGAAATTAAAAATTTATTGATATTTGCTGGAAGAATATCAAAGAGGAGCTATGAAATTGAATGTTTTATATTCAGAAATAATATATGAGGTATGAATGAATGTTTAAAATATTCTTTTTTTAAAGAGATAACCCGATATATTCAAAAGGAAATCTAATTTCCGACCTTATACGTTATTTAATAATTTTGCATTTTGCATCCGTTGTTTAATGGACGTTAATGAAAGCAGCATTATAAAATTACAACATAGCCATATCGTACATTACATAAATGGACGATATTAATCGACAAAGCAATTATAAACTTTTTGCTAATACGATCATTTATCTTCGTTTATTCCAATATTCCCTATTTATAAACGAATATAATTATTCTAAAATATTAATTTTATCCCATATAATCCATATATCATTTTTAAAATCGGTTGGTTGAAAATAATTTTACGATATTAATTTATCCGTAATCCTAGCAAGCAATTATTGTAAATCAAATATTAATAACATTAATCACAGATGTTTTTATCTAATTAACTTCTTCCATAATTATAATTCATAAATATTAAGATACATTAACGTGAAATTTTTTTCTTTGTATTCTAACCAATATCACTCCAAATTTGTCAATCACAAAAAAATTATTAATATTACACGATATATTCTTTTACATCTTCGATAACTTTTATAGAATTTCATAAAATTTCTCTCAAAAGATTCTTTCACTGTAATTAAATAAAACATACAAGCTTGCATAAAATTTTGCTTTTTATTCTTTTAACAAATTGTACAACGTGCCCTATAACTTGTTACATAGTTTAAACTCGACTCAAAAAATCGTTTCATTTTCAAGATGTCGAAAGGCCTCGCGATTGTCTATCAAACTTTTTCAAAACAAAATCTCATCTCTGTTTTTACGAGAAAACCCGATAAGAAGAGTTTCCCTAATAAAAGTTACAAATCATTAAAGCTTCAGTAGAAGATCCGCGGAGAAATGGCGATGATCGTTCTTGCGTACTCGTTCTTACTATCTCGCCAGCTAACCGTTCCAAAGTCTTTATTTGTGTTCCTGACAAGTGGAGACGGAAATAGCCAAAGGAAGGGATGGCGAAGAAGATGGAAAAGACGAGGAGAGCCGAAGGCACTTCGAAAGTGGAGGTATTTACGATCGTGTATTCGGCGTATACAGAGTTGCGAAAGCGGAAACGGAAGGATTTGCGAGTAATTAGCAAAATGCAATTAGTTAATGGTCATGAAGGAAGACGATAATTTTGGATCTTATAATTAAGTTTTGTGCTCACGTGAGACGAAGATTTTTATTAAAATGATGAAAAAAATAAAAATTGTTTCGATGCGTTTAAATGACGTGATTGAACTCCTTTTGCTATTCTAATAGTAGTCTCTTTCTCGTGAAATTTCGTCATTTTCCTTTTTCCTTGTAAATGATAAATAAATTAAAATAAAATGTCTGTAAATTTCTATAAAATTTGTATAAGATTTTTTTCAAGTTTGCATAAACTTTAAATATTTTGAAAAAATAAGAAAATGTTTAGGAAGTTTTAAAAGTTCCAACAAAGAGATAAGAGGATATGATAATAGATGATGGACATGTAAAAAGGAAATGCTGTTTCTCTTAAATGAAATTATTTTAGATTCAATTAGAGCTCTCGACATAAGGCAAATTGTGTAATAATATATTTTGATTAGATTTCCGCATTTATGGAATTGTATCTTATCATGCAAATGAAGTTAAAATTGCATTACGATACAAATAAAAAATAAAACTAGAATTCAATTTTAGAAAATTGAAATTTAATTTTTAAAAATTGTGTAAAATAATTTATACGTAATTTAAAAATTTTATTGTTATTCATATTTGGAAAACAATGTGTATCTCGATTATAAAAAAAAACATTGTTTCTTTATAAAAAAAAAAAAAAAGTAACACGATCGATTTCCATTATTATGCAACGATTTTACAATTTATGATTCTACAATTTATAACATCGATCGGACAGAATTATTTTTTAACATATTCCCTGGAACGAATATCATTGGCTTTTGGTGTTATAAAACTTTCAAAGGATACAATATTACAAGAAACGTTTTTATATCAGAATTACTTTTCTCACAATATTTCTCTCCTTTATTCGCGTTCCATTTCCAATCTCTATTCATGTAACAACGTTACTGCAATAATACTGCTTCATTCGGACGTAAAAAGGAAAAAAAAAAAATTACAAACATACGTTTTATCAGATGAGACAAAAGCTAAAGCAGAGAAAATAACATCCTATTGTATAATTTTTAATTCAATGAGATCGAATTCAATAGGAAGAGCGTACTTTCTTTTTCTTTTTATTTTAATTTGCAAAAATCAAAAATACTTTTTATTACGATAAAATAATAATGGAGTGGAACTGGAAGAGAGCTCGAAGATATTTAAATTACATATTGTAAATTTCTATAACACATACCTTTGACCAATTATTACTCTACAAAACAATTAATATCCAATATAAAATATATTTAAGATTTAAATACGTGACCTGATTAACTTGATTTCACCGTCAAATTTGATCATTTGATTTCTAATAAAAATTAAATATATAATTGTATATTTTGGCGCTAAAATTCAAAAGAAAGATTCAACTTTTTACAAACTTGATAAGTTTATAAAAAAAAAATCCTCAGCAAGATTAAATTATCGGTATACCTATAACAATGTATATGCACAACAATTTTCATTGTTAAAATAATTTTTCACGAGATTTTAAATCCCATTTTTTGCAGCGAAATCACGTATCTCTCAACGGATCGATCGATATCGCCTATTATTCCCAATAAAAAAAAAAAAAAAAAGACTACGCACAGGAGAGAGGGGAAAAAAGCCCATCATCAGTTTCGAACAACAACGATTACACAAGTTTCCAATTTTGCCGGCAATAACAATGACTAAGTGAAAGCACTTACCGATTCAATTACTCGCATCCGACACGCTAATGCGCAGCCTCCTCTCGATTATTAGCCAACGACGCTTGCTACACCTCATTATATTCAATCAACGTTCCCCAATTAGACGCGTATCGACATTAAAACGATCCTCTCACGAGATTCTTACGTTTATCATCGAGGCGACAATTTTTCTTTCCACACGCGTCTCACGAATAAATCGAGCGTCTCTCTCGAAAAAGCTGTCCGCGAAAAAAAGGATTCGTTCGCACCGCGTTGTGATAAAGTTATAACAGTCTTTTTCGCCTGTTACAGAGAGACGCGACACAACAACGAGTCCCTCCCCCCTTCCGCAATAAAGTTTAACACCCTTCCTCCCTCGTTTTATTGCGCTCGTCGGCTCGCTGTTGTATATGGAGGGCGATGCTGGCCACTGGAGGAGCCACCCCCACGTAGACAGGGGAGGATTCTCGGGGATGGTCTCGTCGCGGGAAACATCGTAGGATTTTTTCGTATTGGCGCGACAGAATTTGTGGAATGGTTGTGGAAAGGACTGGTTCTGAAAGGATTGTTCTTCGATGTGACGAGCGTGATGTAATTCGAGCTCGAAGAAATTCAATTGTCGCAATTGTTGCAGGGAGGAGGGGGAGGAGAAGGAGGGAACTTTGTGCAAAGAGGAATTTCTTGAGGGCGGGAACGTTTCACGGGGAGGAGATGGCGAAATACTTGGCCTGGAAAGGATCGAATGCATGTTTGAATAATTTATTCATTACTCTTAAGTGATGGGACTTTGGGTTAACTTGTGACGTGCGCGAGATAACTACAGCAAACATCCTTTGTATTTTGAATTAATATTTGATTGAACATAGGTAAAATAGATTCTTAAATTACTTTTTTTTTTTTTTTTTATAAATCTGTATCACGGAAAAATTGAAATGGAAAGTTTTCTTTGAAATGGAGAAGAAAATATTTGGAAAATAAATGAATACTTGCATTTCTTCTATTGATCTAATGTTTCCTAAGAATTTCAAAGAAAATTTAATGATATTATCACTCTATCAATCTCGAGCAATTCAAGCTGGCAAAACAAATTATTAGGAAAACCGATCGAAATCTGGAATAGAAAAATGAGCTTACTGTTTACGGTTCGGAGAGCTTGGAAAAAATAACGACGTCGTTTTCGTTCGAGGCGAGAGGAGAGGATTCGAGCGTTTTCCAAGTAGCACGAGGGTTGTACGAGCGCGCACGAGCGGAGAGTGCTGAACGACCGATAATTGAATAGAGGACGGTATGGACGAGGCCAGCACGCCAACGACCGGCTATGTTAAGGTCCTTTTCCCGTTACACCCGCGCGCTATCGTTATTCAGCGGAATTCGATGGATCCTGTCGTCGCCGATGTCGACAACGACGGTCTCCTTCTTCCGCCACCGAATAGACGAATATCTTTCGTTTCCGCTCGGCCGCCCACCCCAACAGTTCATCGAAAATTCCGGAAGTTCCGCCTCGCCCAATTTCGGCCGGGTTCAACCACACGTGCCGACCGTGAAATCGACACCAACCGATTTCGAAGATCGAAATCCCCCCCCCCCCTTGTTGTTTATCAGGGAATCGAGATTTTTCGAAATGGATAGTATTGTTGATTCGTTTTCGGGAGGATCGATGCGATCGACGAGGAAGAATTTGAATGAGATTGCAATAGATAGATGTGGATCGATTTTGTGAATAATTTGCATATAAGAAGAATGTTAACCGATGAATCGATAAAGAAAATAAAAATCTGTATAATTAATTTCCTTTGCAAACGATTATTCTGAAGTTATAAGAAAAAAAGAGAAGAGATATTGATAAAAATTACTATGAATTTAAGAAAAGAAGAGAAATATTTTAATTTATAATTTTGTATATCACGTATAATGTAATAACTAATTGAGGAAACGCAAATAGATTTTAGATCCAATAAGTTTATCTTTTTACTTAAATTTGAAAAAAGTTTACAGTGGAAGATCGAACGACATTACGAGACTTTTCTTTCCTTAAGAATTCATTTCCCCTTAATTGCTATTATGTATCTCCTCCGTTTTAAATAGAACTCTTGCCTGCGATAAATCGGTTCCTTTCGTTAGAGTATATATATATAGGCAACAAGTAAACTCATCGAGAAAAGAATAATTTCTCGGGATAAACGAAGGGTTTAAGGGTAATTTGATAAGAAAAATGGCTGGAACCTTGGAGTCTTCCGGTCTTGGTCATCTCAATCACCTAAGCCGGATCGAAGTAATTTTTTCTCCTGAGCTTCATTAAGAGAAGAACCAAATATATTCGTTTATCTCACACAATCATATAAAATACGTAAAAAATATTTGAATCATAAAAGTGAAACGTGTTATTTTAACAAAATTTTTCAAAATATTAAAAAAAATTAATTATTTTCAGTGAATTCACATTAAATATTGGAATAATACTATCAAACTTCAAAGATAAAGAAAACTTATTACTTTGGAACAGCATATATTTTATTTAAGAATTCAATTTTGCCTTTATCAAGTTTTCCCAGCGAAGAATAAAAGAAGATTGAAAACTATTACAAGATACTTTTATACATTCTTC
>NW_006263316.1:497457-505677 GCF_000469605.1 Apis dorsata | reverse complement strand
AAAAAAAAAAAGAGAATCAAGACAAACTCCTCTACATTCGATATTTATGTTACCAACTACTATCCTACGAATACGCTCAAAATAGGCTGAAGAAGAAACGAGGAGGGCGGAAAAGTTTCCTCTATATTTATGAAACCAATTACCAATCCTAAGGACGAAAATACTTGGGGAACACTTCACGCTAATAAGCCCATTTTCGATCGAGAAGAACGAGCGAGACGCAATTTCCGTCCTGCTGCGCAACCTTAAAGTTTCGTCAAGGAAACTGTAACGATCGTTCCCCCATTAAACCGGCAGGAAGTTCCAATATTCCGGGGCAAATATTTGGTAACAATTACATACAGGTATACCGGAGGTATTAGCATTATTCGACCGGCATACGGAATGGAATAATCAGTTTGACCGTCTGCATGCTAACAGAGGGCTGGCAACGAACAGTTCGCCGATTATTCAAATCCGATAAACGATATGGTTCGTGAATTGTCAGCGATGGCTAACGCAGGATAATAAGATAGTATCTTATTTTGGAAATGAAAAAAAGAATATCAATGTGATTTTTAATCTGTCAAAAAAGATATATTTTACCCTAATTTCCTTGAAATACTTTGTCGAGAACGTTAATTTTATTCATATATCTAGAAAAGATCTGTAGAAGATAATGAAGAAAAAAACGAAAATTTTTAAAACAAAAATCATCTTTCATTAAAATTTTTATTAATCCAAGCAGAACAATGAAGATATATCGCCTTATGTTGTATAAGTTTATGCACAAAGTGTATCAATTCCAATGATAATCTACTTGTGCATGACAAAAAAAAAAAAGAAGTCAAATAACACGATTAAACGATTAAAAATCGTGTCATTCGATTAAGAAATTGACCTATAATCTCGTTAAAGCTCGTCGAGGAACTAAGAACGAACGCGAATAAAGACGGAACAGAAAGGAGGGAATACACGGAGGGAGGGATTGTTAAAAAAAAGGAGAAACGCGCGTGGAATTTCTCTGGGCCGTGAGAAGACCGTGAAATCCGGCAAGGCTTGTTTTATTTTTGTTTCCCTCTGCGAGATCGCCAGCATCCATAGAGTGCCGAGAGCGTTTTTTCTTTTCTTTTTTCAGTTCGTAAGGCCTGGCCGCGGAGAAAGATCCGGTTATGCGGGCGAAACATTCTTCCCTGGTTTCTTCAAGACTGGGTGGAAGCCCCGAGGAGGAAGCCATCCAGATAAGTAAACGGTCGCGACCGCGTGGCGCAATTCTTTAAACGCTGCAGCTGCGGTACTAGACGAGGAATATTTCTCATGAATGTTTCAAACAGAAATTGCGGATCTAACCCCACGGCGGGGCTAAATCATTTGAACCCTCTACCTTACCCCTACCCAACGTTTCCGCTCTCTTTTTGCCATGCCACACCATCTTTTCTCACCATCCATACCACCGTAGGTATTTTTCCTCTCTGTTTCCCTTTTCTATCTTTTTTCGATCCTGTTCCCGTTCTCTTCCTTACCTTTTTCATTTTTGGATCATTCAATTATTTATACCTCCTTTTAGCCTCTTTTCCGACTCTTCATTTCCCATTCTTTCAATTTTCTCGATTCTCAGTATCCACTTTCATTTGTAGAAAGTGAGATCTAATCTCACCTTTCCTCTGACTGATTCTCTGTATATTCTCCTCTCTTTCTACTATTTCATTCTACTCTTCGTTTCTTCTTTTCTCGATTCGTCACTTTTACTCATGAAAGTCTAATTTCTCTTTTTCTCTCCCATTTTACCGATTTTCCGTATCACTTCTATTTGTGGAAGATGATCTCTCTCTCTCTTTCTCTCCTTTTTCGACTGCCTGTCTGAGGGCCCACCAAACTAGGCTCTTCCGGTGCCAACGTGGTTACGAACTACCCACCGGTGCTCTGAATAGGTATCTATAATGCATGGCTCGTCTTATTCGAGATTTTCGATCCCCAACGAGCCTTAGCTTTCACTCCCGTAAACCTCTGGCAAGAAGGAATAATGAATACTTAAATATTCGTTTAGTCGGGTTAGCTGCCGGCCGAGATATCGATCTGTGAAAAAAATATCATTTTGTTTGTGTATATGGTGTATTCTTTTGCTTGTGTATTAGATTTTCACGTGTCTTGAATTTTAGGATTAGTAGGATGAGTAGGTTGGATAGATATGATTGGAAGAATAAATAGAATTAATGAATTGATATCCAAAGGAATTAAAGAGAAAGAGAATTATATATTAAATTATTAATATAATAATATAGATGTATATAGAAATATTAATATAATAATAAAGATGTAGAAATATAAAAAAATGTATAGAGAAAATGAGCATCAATATATAATTTAAATATTAAATGGAATTAAAATTGAAGAAAGTACAGAAGAAAACAGTATAGATGAAAAGGAATTAAAGGAGACATTATAAAATTGCTGAAGGAAAGAAATTGAAAGAGACATTATAAATTTCCTGAAGATGCAAAATCTATCTATGATATATTATTTTGTAATAATATTTTAATGCATTTATATCTATTTTAAATCATTTTCATATTAAGCATGATATTACGTAATTTAATTTTTTCATAAATCAAAAGTAAAATTTCTGATAATAAGTAAAAAAGAAATTAGAATAATACCAGTATTTCACAAAACATTTTGAGATATATTATATATATTTGAACAAATACTTATTCAAAAAATAGTAATAAACTATTTGTATCTTTTATTTAATATTATAATTGTTAATTTAGTTTTCAATTTACTCGTCAAATTTATGATACCTCTTTCAAAACTTTATTATGATTCTAAACATCTGCAGAAATAATAATTAAAGAAATTTATCATATTATTCTCTTTTATTATACTAGCCCATTCATAAATATTGATGTTTCTTTCAATACAATCTATTTATGAAAGAAAAATGAACAAGAAAGATATATAAATATAGAAGGTTAATAGTATCATGTACATTTATAAGCTATACATAATTGATAATTTTCCAATGTTATCGATTAAAAGAAACAGTTTTCTAGCTTTTTAAATTTATTGTTTAAAACAAAAATATTCTTTTCATACCTTTTCTACCTTACAAGATAAAAACAATAGGTAGGTACAATAGATTAAATGTAATGACAATTTGAACATAACCTCATAATCTGATAGCCAATATGAGATTAACCATTATAGAAATAAAAGAATTATATTTCAATTCACTCACTCATGCATTCAATTCATTTATTCATGCATACTTGTTCGAATATCTTTGAATATCTTTGAAATGTCCTGTTTACAATCCTTCGTGTCTCTCTTTCATCAAATTATAATGCACTATTATTACTCTCGAGGTGTAAAGTTACGAAGTACTGTCGACGCGATAAACTCCAATAAAGTAGCCGATTGGAAGGTTAATATTTCATAATGGAACGATAAATTAATCGGTGGTTGCACACGCCGGAGTCACATGTAATTGTACATGATGCACACTGATTGTAGTAGGTGCCTGTCTATATACTGATGTAATTTGAATCGCTTATAACCGTTAATACCTCGTTTCACTACGTTTTACTACTATTATAAACACCAATTTCGTTTACAGGTCACCGTTTCGAATTGCGCACTAAATTTGCGAAGTTTTCATCGACGTGACGCCATGATGGCGCTGATTATCGATATATTCGAGTTATCTATCGCGAGCAGTTTCGATTGTAATGGCGCATTTTTTAAAAAGAATACAAATGAAAAGAAAAAGAAATTTATATTAAAAAATAAATAATTATTACATATTTATATTTTGTGTTGTATTAAATTGATTTAAGATACTAATTTAATTAGAATTTAAATTCTTATTTTTATTTCTGTTATTTTTTTTAATTATTAGTATGTAAATTATAAATTATAAATATTTAATTTTAAAATTTTATATATATGTAGTTTTATGTGTAATGTATCTATATTATTTTCGAGTTTGTAATGAGAATTAATTCGTCTTTTTAATATAAATTTAATCATATTTGCTTAGTAATATAATCTTTAGATATACGAATGTAACAAATGAATAATAGCTATTGTTACTTATTCCACGAAATTCTCCATTACTGTTAATGATATTAATATCATTATTGACCTTTCTCTCATAAGACATATGTTTTACAAATTGTACATAATTTCTGATTTTAAAATAATTCAAGAACATTATATTTATTTCTAAGTATTTAAAAATTTAAAAAATTTAAATATATTAGATGAAAATGATAAATTGTTCATTATCAATATTTTTCTTCATTTCCTGCAATTATTTGCTATTCTACTATCAATTTCCAAAAAATTTGCAAAACTTTTTTATGAAATAATTTGAAACATTTATTAGAAAATAAATAGAACATAATTATTTTTTATTTTAATCGAAAAAATTAAATACCTTTCCTATTGATATTATTTTACTAGATCATAACTTATAAAGACTTGAACATTCAGAATATTCTTTTTTCTCTTCAATACAAATAACTCAGAAACTCGAAAGTTTCTTAATCAAAATAGAAATTAATTAGTATTAATTAAATGTTTGAAGAATATTCCATGTAAATATTGTAGATACTAAAGTTTTATTCGTTTCGTATTAATGAAAATCATTTTTATTTCTCTTTATTTTATTTAAGAAAATAAAGTTACAAAAACTTGCATTGTGAGTGAATCGATCAATTTCCAGATTTAGTAATCAGTCGACTTCAAGATTAGTTATCACCTGTCAATAATCATCTAAATGTCAAACACTTGAGGCGCAATTAGGCTTTCAGCATTAGTCAATAGAAGAGCAGTTAATCAACCTTAAGAGTAATTAACCTCCAGGTCAATATCATGGACCATCGTCAGGTAATTAATGACAGCCATCTGTCTCAAACTTACTTGCTTAATGATTATCTACTTATGTATTACTATTTATTTATTACATAAATGTTTTCATTAATAATTGCTTTACAAAATTTTCAGTACTTTATAAATTATTTAAATTGTATTATATCCTTCTTTCATTTTTTAATATTTATGTTGTTATTATTATAGGAATATTTATTATAAAAAGGAAATGTTTATTAAATTGATTAATTTTTAATATGTATAAAAAAAAGAGAAAGAATATTCAGTGTGTAATATTATAAAGTAAAAGATATCAATTCTTTCAAAGATACAATGTAAAATATATACTTAAAAATTATAACTTGAAAATGTTAGCTTTTCAAATTTGCTTAAAATCCTTTCTCAGAGATACTATACAAACTTGCAAAATTTATCTCACCAATTTCTTTCCAATCTGTTTAAATTCAGACCCCAATTAGGGCTTCACGCCTGAGTTAAATCCGGGGTTAGGTCGCAAGCGCGAAAGAAGTAACTGCAATTACATTTTTCCTTCAAGGATTTTAAATTCCAAAACCAGCTAAATGTGCTCTCCAAAATTCACATGAATTCATCTCATTTTTTTTCCTCTCCCATAAATTTTAAATTAATCCTTACAATATCGAGTATAAAAATAACATTATTTTTATTGTACCTCAATAAACGTTATATACTTCGAAAGTAATCGAACAGAGTGGATATTAATAAAATTTTCCAAAACATCAAACTTATAACATTCTATCTCCAAAATCATGTTACCTTTTTATTAAAATATTTAAAATTAGCAAAATATCCTTTCCAAAATCATCATTCATATATGCAATAGAATAAATATCATAATTTCCTAATAAAATTCATAAAAATTCCTATTACTTATTTTAAAAAAAAGAAATTGACAAAATATCTTCTCCATCGCCTCGGTTCGATGACTCGATACGCGTTACGATACTCCCAAAGACGATATCCAGGCTAAATATCAAAATCAATTTGCGTGGAACAATAGTTGATAACGTGGAAGTTAATCGTGGCCAAAATTTATCGGAATGCTCGGCGGTTAGTGGCGCGTGCACGCGCTAAACATGGCGCGCGTTTATGACGCGTCGGTGAAATTAAACAACCGCGAATTCGTTAATTAGAGAGGGAGTCGGTTAAATAATGCAAGCCCGAGAGACAGGCCGGACGTGGAAATCCGGACAACCGTCGGCTCGACGGTGTAACGTATAGGGTTAATCTCGAAAAGGTTTTCAACTGCTACGAACGAACCGACATGGATTTAAGCGGAGGGCTTATTCCATCGAGGAATTGTTTTAAATTTCGTTCGCAATTTATTTTTATTTGAGAATCGTTTTTCCAAATTGATTTATAAATTATAAGTGTTACTTATCGATTTTAGCAGAGAGTTAAAAAATTATACAGTGATATGATCTTAACTTAATTCTTGATACTTGTACATTGGTTAATTTATAACGTAAAAATTTTAACTTGTTAATTCATTGAATTTATTAATTGATAGAGACGGATTGCGGAAGAGACGATCGGTATTAATATTTTATCAGATTTAAAGGGAAAAATACGTGTTGAAATAATTAATATTCAACCGTTTCAGAAAGATTCGACTGTTTTAATATTAAAATTCTTTTTCCTCTACGTGTATACCTCTATGAGCAAAATTAAAAAGCTTTCTAAAAAAAAAAAAAAAAAAGGAATGAATCCGTACTACACTTCTTTCACTAAATCTCCATTTTACGAGGATTGTCGTTATCTTTTATCGTTATTTAAAAACTAAAATCAAAACATTATCACACCTTACGTCTCCTTAAATCCTTCCCTTTAAAAAGCTTTCAAGTTTTCAAGCTTTAAATTTTTCAAAATTCAACAGACGCTAAAAGGACAATGATTATCATTAACAGTTTTTTTACCACATTTTGCACAATCTCGGCAAATGTCCGTAACATTTCCATCACGCTCTTATTCGTGGCGGATTAAAACGAAGGATCGCAGCAACGGAGTTATATTTATGGAAGGGAAGAAAGAGGAAGATCCTCCCAAATGAGAGAAGCGGGTACGCGAAAAAGAAAACATCGACGACGTTTTCCAGCGGTGGCGAGCGGCAGCTGTTCCCTTAACGAACGTTAAGCTAAGTAAAAGCGTTAACCCGCTGGTTCGAAGGAAAAACCGCGTGCGAACCGGCCACAGCTGCACCCCGGGTCGCGGTACTTTGGCTAACTTTTCCGCTAATGCTCATCCCCTCAGCAAACGGAGGGGGGCAAGCGTGGCGTAAGAGAAACGACCGGACCAAGAATTCCATTAAAATACATTAGATTCTGGGACAGACGACCGGGCACGTCTCTTAATGGAGTTTCAGTTCACGGTGATCCGTGTCGCCAAAAACCTGTCGAATGGATCACGAGATAAATTGGAAACTCATCAGGCATCGGTTGGCCGCGGAATGTTCGAAGTTACTTTGTACAGTTTCACCAAGGAAAGAGGAAATCTGGGCTATCTACGGGAAGACGAAAGGAGAATCTTCGATACAGATGTTGTTGTTAAACTAGATTTGAAAAAGAAGTGTAATTCAGATTTTTGGATATTTTTTTGAATACTTGATGCGATTGATTGTGGATTACAAATCTTTCGATTGATATTTTTATTTATTAAATTTATTTTCTACGGTGTTTAATCCTTTTTATACCTGCTTATCTATATTTCACAATTAATCTTCAATGATTAAAATATTATATTTCTTATACAAACGTGACTAGGTCGAGCAAGACGATGGCAAATAAAACATTCATTCGATATCCATAATTCATAAAGCTCGAGCTTTAATCTCTCGAATTGAGAAGCTATCTTAAACATCCCTCTTGAGAAAGGTCAATTCTCAGCTAGCCAAGTTTCAAACATAAAGGATTTCCATTACATTTGCAATATTTAAAATATCTTTCACCGAATACATTTCCAACTTCCAACATAATTACTTTGTCAACACAACGGCGCGAATTTTTGTCCAACTCGATGGCTATTTATCAAAATCACTCTTTCTCGAAAGAAACTTTCATCCCGAAACCGTCGTTAAAAAAAAAAAAAACCTCTCTTCAAGAATTTCAAGAGGAAACAGCCTCGAAACTTATGATCGTAAAAATACGAGAACTGCTCGAGATTTATTCAAAACCAAAATAGCAGTAATAAATGGAAGAAAGAACGTTTCTGTAGTGGGTAGATATTGCGTTCTGAGCAGGTTAAACGTGCTCAATTTGCACGAACAACCCCCGTTAGTTTACGCCTAGTCAACTCTCGATGATCACGAGCGCTCGTAGCGGTTGTTCCCGCAAA
>NW_006263316.1:494275-497424 GCF_000469605.1 Apis dorsata | reverse complement strand
GAGAGAGAGAGAGAGAGAGAGAGAGAGAGAGAGAGAGAGAGAGAGAGAAAGAGAGAGAAAGCATTGAGAATAATGTCTCTTTTTGCCGTGGTTCGGAAAACGAAGCACGACAACATCGATACCGGATATTTCACCAAAGTAAAGGCGCAGAATAATTTAATGACAATTGCTGTGATGCCAGACGATCTGGAAGAATCGAATATCCTTTCTGTTCTGAACGGTTGAATTGCTCGACCACAAAATGAAGCGGAGGGAAGCGGAACAGAGCAACTGCTTTATTTCTAAACACGATCATCGTTTATGCCGGAGTATACGCGATACCGTATTGTCTTTTGATACATGAGCGGAAACAATTTTGGCGTTTCAATCGTTAAATGTGAACGTGATCAACGTTGTATCAAGTTGATTAACAGACTTGTCTCTGTTCTTCGTTTTCGCCACGATTCTGTTCCTGGTTTCAGAATCTTGATAAAGTTAACAGCTTTATTTTTCTCGAAATTATACTTATATATCATCAAAAATCAGTTGAGGAACAAAATTTATAGGAGTAATTGATATGTAAATAAATAATATTTCAATTGAAACACGAAATATATAACAAGTATTAATATATTTAGAAAAAAATTATCATGATACATTTATATATAAATAATTGATATATTTAATATATTTAATATTTGAATTAATCAACACGATGATATATCTAATACCAAAAACAAATTTATCGATTCGTTACGATACAGATAAAATTAATATATTTTGCACAGGTAGATGTACAAGTCGACTAATGACCCGTGGAAGAGCAAGAGGCGCGATCTTTGGTACCTTGGATACACAAGACACCTAGCCAAATCCACAAGATTAAATCAGCCCAACGATTGTATTTCCGCAGACGTGACTTGTACGGGACTTGTTGGAGGAGGTGTGTACGTACGTACGTATATACGCAGGGTGCAACAAGGGGCACGACTTATCCGAGCACGACCCCGACCAGGTCCTATGACCATGTTAAACAAGTCGTGCTCAATTTGCACGTGCAACCCCAGGAGTTTACACTGGTTGAACCCTTGACGATAATGCGCTTCCACAAGGTTGGAAGGGGGGCCTCGTCGAGCGGACAGGCTGAAAAATTTTTTCTTAACTTGCGCCCATTATTGCCAGGCAACTTTAGAATTGATGGAGCAAAGCGTAGGAAATATACGAGTTCGTGAAGTAGTTCATAGTACGGGGGGAGGAAGAATTTAAATTCAATCGCTCTTGGATTAATAGAATGATAAGATATGGAGGAAATAAAATTCTGAATTTGAGGAAGGTTATTTGAAGTATTTTTAGAATTGCTGTTATATATTATATGTTTAAAGATACTTCTAGAAGTGTCAAAGAATAAGGTTGAATTGAACGAAAGTCGAGGAATTTTTATCGAGCTTGTTTCTTGCAACGTTACACAAATATAAAAATACACACAAATATATAAAAATAATTCTTCGAGCGAATACTTTTCGCTTTTTTCTTTATATATACACATTTTTTTCGAGCATTTAAATAGAATGACGAAATGCGAAACAAAATTCAAGCGTGCAACCATTATATGACGAGCGTGTATACGAAGTGTTCGAGTTGCGACGTTTTTTAAACTCGGTTGATGCAAATAATCTGGAAAGCTGAACTATACGTGCACGTGCAAATGCTTAATTTTCCAAAACTTTTTCGTTTTCGCGTTTCGTGCATCGTATTTTTCATCGTCGAGAAACGAGAAAGAAATATCCGTAGGGATGTATTATTTTAAATTTCAAATGTTATGCGCCTTGTTTCGAAATGATGAATTTAACTCAGATTTGCATAAATTATTTTCTTTTTTTTTTTTTTTTTGGGAAACTCTACAATTTATATTGCATTAACTAACTACAAACTTTCAAAAATTATACGTGAAAAAAAAATAATTCATACTCAAATAACACATATCCTTATTGATATTACTATAAAATATGGAAAAATTTGTAGCATACAAAATTAAATCGTTTCCATATTACAAAAATGTTCCACCAAAGGAACATCATATTCGTTCGAACAGTGCCAAAAACATGTACCCTTTCCTTCCCCCTCCCCCCCTCCATTAAAAGAGAGAAAACATTTCGACGTGCTCGAAACGTCGGGAAGAAATACGATCCCTGGAAAAGATTTCTCCTCTAATCATAATATTTACTCCCCCCGAAACAAACATCTCATCCCTCCGCCCCGATCATCAATCCCGAGGCAAGGATGGCACGGGGTGTCCCCGTTTAACTTGACCATACTCCTCCCCCCTTCCTCTCGTGCCTCGCGACACGTCACCAAGATTTATGTAGCACGATCAAACAGAGACACGCAGAATCGTTGCTTGGCGTGTCGAGCGGTTACGATTTCCACATTCGATTCCACATAATTCCCGAGATACTTTTAAAGAGGGAGGGAAAAGAGGTTGTTCACCTCCCGTGATTCGCAAATCGAATCTTCTCTTTCCTTCTCTTTTCTCGTCCCGTGGCAAGAATTCGAGGCAATTCGGTCATCGTTCGTCGGAGGGGAACCGAGCGGAGCAAGCATAAAAGATTCCTTCGAGGATCTGAGTAGATTAAATCGGCGCGGCAATCGTGTTTGCGTGAACGTGACTGCGGATCATCAGTTAGCCAGCCCGAGGTCAAGCTCTTGAGAAGGTATCTCGAGGATCGTTCGATATAGTGTGTATATATATATATATATACACCCCTCTAAATAAATAGCCAGCTTTGGGTCACGGCCATTAAACGAATTAGCCGCGTTTGATTTTATTGGTTTGACCCTTCCCCTCACCAAATCGATCTATACCATCGCCATTTTCCACCTTCCGCGCGTCATCCCCCTCCCTCCATCGTTCCTTCACGTTTTTCACGAGGAGAGGGGAGGAAGGATACCGGGACGAGGAAGATAAAAAGCGCGGAGACGTTGATTCAGGGCTTTTCTTCCCGATAGACAAATCAATCGGGTTATTAATGCCGGCCCGATTGCCGCCCGATCGTTCAACCGACTACTATGGGATCTATCGAGTGATTGGAATAATTTACCGACGCTATTAACTCTTCGATTCCCTCCTCGTTGTAATGCGGCGGAATGCGTATCCTTCGATCGATCGCCGA
>NW_006263316.1:488745-493992 GCF_000469605.1 Apis dorsata | reverse complement strand
ATGAGAAATTTATTTAGTACTTTTCGAATATTTATTCTACTACGTTTAATTTTTTTTTTTTTTGGATGAATTATTATAGAATGATATTGGTGGATTAATAAATGTATGTTATGGTAAAAGACGCGCAATTATTTAACTATCATTCCTTCAGATATTATCAGAAAATGGGATTAAAGCTTAAGCAGACTTTACATGGCGGAGATTCTAACTTAGAAAATTTCAGCACGTGACCTAGTTGCTGCTATCCCCGCTCATGAATAGAAACGTTTTCTTCGTTTTTCGATGAAATTGACTGAAAATGATCGATGCCTGTGGCCCAATTACTCAATTCTCGTTTCCCCAATTGCTACGAGCAATTTATTAAGATTAACGAGCCTATAATTCACTCCGTGAATCGCAGGAGTCACCTGAAACACGGAAATCTTTACGATCGTTGCTGAATTTTCAGCTACACTCGATCGAGAAAATGTTATACGAGTGAAAAAGTGAAAATCTTTCGTATGATAAAAACAAGTATTTGAAAATTACTTGATTTTATATGATATACTCAAGAAAATAAAAAATTCTAATTCTACATTTTCTTTTTTTTTTTCCAAACTTCGATATCGAATTTTCCAAACGATCCGAAATTTAAATTCAAATTATTCGAGAATATTCATTGTTTGAAAAATCAATGAGAGAGAATATCTGGAGAAAGATACGATCGAATTCTAATTCTAATTTTAAAGATTAGTATTACTTTCCAATTTTTCCTGGATTTCGATATCGAGTTTTCCAAACAATTCAATATTCAATATTCATTTTCTTGCAAAGTGAAACGCGCGTGAACAAAACTTTTTTTTATCGGGCGGTAAACAAATTGCGGTACGAGAAAAACGTGATTCGAGTAAAAAAGTATCGTGGCCGATATACATCTATTCTGCTCTTGATAATAGCAATCGGAGTATTACAGTGGACGCATTGTTTTAACGCATCGGTAAAATGTTTACTCGTGAAATTTGTTACGACTCGATAATTTGAACGGATCTCGCACCGTTTTCAGGAAATTTTGATTACGTCGATAGTGTAAATCCAACGGAACAAATAGCTCACTGACGATGATTCTGTTCGAATTACTCTTCAAAATTCCCAGAGAGAATTTCAATACGTATCACTTACGTACGCGAATGTGAGTACATTTTGTTTTTAAATCATTTTTTCTTCTTTGTGTTAGCCGATACGATACGAATAAATAAATGTTTATATATAATCACAAGTATCGTTGTGAGGAGAGTTTGATTCCAAATATATCCTTATCGAAAACGCGATTGAATTTCCGTTAAAGTCAATTATCAATTTGAAGTGAACTTCTCGTGCAAATATGCAATAATATACATGGTAATTGATCGCTATCGTATACAGACGTATACACATATATTTAAACTACGAAATAACAATACTGTATTGAAATAATTTTAGAAAATTACCAATTTCAAATTTATTATATTCTAATATCTAAAAAGATTATAAACAATTCGCACAACATATCAAACTCTCTACGCATCCTTTCCAATTCTAAATAACCCTTTTGCATGTTCCGATCACTTCAATCGATTCAATTCCATTATTTATCCCTCTCTATCCCAGCAGATCATCATCTTCCAAGGACAGACAAAACTCCTATATTCAACCTATCGCTGGATCGTCGAATAATAACGAAATCGATAAAAGATAGCTGTCAGGACGGTTTAACGCTAATTGGAATCATCGAACGAAATTCCTTTCGCCTTTGTCCCACGCCCCCTCAAAAGAATGCCCCTCTCTTCCCCCCCGCTCTCGATAAAAGTGGGAAGGGACAAGAGGAGGCGGCGAAAAAGGCGGTTCTCATTAAAAAAGTTCGTTTCCTCATTAAAGGAGGATGTAACTCGTTTAGAAAAGTTGGAATTGTTGCCGAGGGTTCCTGGTGGCATGCGATTTTCAGTGGACCAGGCAGGAGGTGGGATCGAAGGAATCGAAGCGTCCGGTATTTCTCGAGTATGAAGGGCCGTCCCTCGAGGGTATCGAGGGGGAGAGGGGGAGGATAGATGGCCAGCTTCGGGAAGAGCTGTTGGATTGCCTTTAACAGTGGCATCTTTTATTCATTGTGGCGGGTCTCGGTGCGCGGCTTGACGACTGCGTGAGCAGAGTTTATACACGCCCTAGTTAAACTTCTAACAGCCTGCGGTCTGACAATCGATCTGTTGGATCCTCCGCTATCCCTCTCTCTCTCTCTCTCTCTCTCTCTTTCCTTCCTCATCTTTCTCTCCTCGTTTTTGGCGGTGGCCAGAGGCGCGAGAAAAGAAAACCACCCTCCTTTGTTAAGGAGCACGTCATTATCGCGTGGTCGGTTCGTCGTGGGACGAAGAGTCATCTCGTCGGGAAACACGTTCGGGAAGACAGGAGACCAAAAATTATTAGACGGGTTTCGTGAAATGTTTTCGGATGGAAGGAGTTATATAGGTTGACGCTTTATTGGCTTCCAGTGTTATTTGCGGTCTCGGGTCGGTGTCAAGTTTCTCTTCTTCTGGTGGAATTAATTTCTCGCCGATTTTCTCCTTTTCGTTAATTCTCCTTCTTCTTATTTTCTTCTTCATCCTTTTAGAGCTGCTTTTTTTTTTAATTCTAATTCCAGTATACGGATAGTTAGGTTAATTTAGATCCGAGTTCAATTTTAAGTTTCAGTCTGAATTCAGTCAGTAGATAGAAATCATGTAAGAAAATGAGAATCTTGATTTATATTAATTTAAATTTCGATGTTGGAATAATTCAGATTCAAGTTTGGGTTTGGATTATTCCGAGCATTTGGATATTTGGGTAATATTTTTAGTTTTTCTCCGGTATGTCCTCATTTGATGACAAGAAAACCGCATGAAAATGTTAATATAGTTGATATATAAATGAACAGAACAGTGAATCGTAAATAAAATATAGGCGGAGATCAAATGGAACGGAGATTAAATAAATTAAACGCCTTGTCTGCCTCGTCTGTACTTTGAAGTTGATCGTGTTTGTATTCGAGATATGGAAAGCAGTTTAGAATTATTTTATAAGGCGCGTTAAAGTCGACTGAGAAATTAGGAAGGAAACGAGTTCATAATATTATTGTTTAAACGTTATCGAAATTTTTTAATAATACTATTTTTGTGTATATGAAAAAGTAAAAAAGAGTATAAGTTTTTCCTTAATACATAATATACATTTCAAGATATCTATTTTTATAAATAATTGGTAATTTATTTAATTAAAGAAAATTGTTTTAAAAAGCTTTTAATCTCTAATT
Organism: Apis dorsata; assembly: GCF_000469605.1. Lineage (NCBI taxonomy): Eukaryota > Metazoa > Arthropoda > Insecta > Hymenoptera > Apidae > Apis > Apis dorsata. The sequence goes on along the minus strand of NW_006263316.1, from coordinate 490,694 downwards.
TAATTTAATTATTAAAAATTTAATTTTCAATTATATTTCTAGCTTAATAATTATTAAATTTTCTTTTTTAGAAAATTGTTGCGATAGAAATGAACTTTGACAAACATTAAATTACATTTTTGTTCGTACGTTTCACTTTATATGCCGTGAGGTCTGTGACAAGAAGAATTCCAACTTTTGTGCAGTTAATTACTCGCCTTAATGCTATTCTGAAATCGCTTGTGAACAGAATAATGTTCCCTTTTTTTCCTTACAATTTTTTGAATTGTAAAGAACTTTTCTTTATAAATACAATAATAATAAGAATTTTATTCGATCAAAGCCAGTTTTTATTTAATATTCGTTATTTTCAATGGAAATAGCATGATTGATATTATTGTAATCAATGATACTGTACACACGATCGAATCATCGTATTCAATCATCCGGAATTGTCAAAAAGACTAGAATGTCTTGACGAGTTATCTGGTCCAAGGATCTTTTCGATTTTCTTGGACAAGGATTCACGCTTAAACGATTGTATTTCTTTGGAACGACTTTAAGTTGCCTACAAGATCGAATCCCCTTAACCTGAATATTGTAAGACCCTGTCGAGAATCTCATCGATATTCACTCAGTTTGTAGAATATTAAAATGCCGTTTACGATGCTCCCAAGTGTCAGATCTCTTGTGTTTCGATTTCCCCTCGTTTCAGTTCGTTGTGCTTTGCAATGCTCAATCATTTTTTGGCGGGACAAATAGCGCTTTCACTAAGAAATTTGAGAAATATAATTTTAAAGAAATGTATCGAAATTAAATAAAATTGTAATTGTTAATTAACAAGTTAAAATTTTCACAAAATGTAAATGTTTCGATTTCCCCTCGTTTCAGTTCGTTGTGCTTTGCAATGCTCAATCATTTTTTGGCGGGACAAATAGCGCTTTCACTAAGAAATTTGAGAAATATAATTTTAAAGAAATGTATCGAAATTAAATAAAATTGTAATTGTTAATTAACAAGTTAAAATTTTCACAAAATGTAAATGTTTCGATTTCCCCTCGTTTCAGTTCGTTGTGCTTTGCAATGCTCAATCATTTTTTGGCGGGACAAATAGCGCTTTCACTAAGAAATTTGAGAAATATAATTTTAAAGAAATGTATCGAAATTAAATAAAATTGTAATTGTTAATTAACAAGTTAAAATTTTCACAAAATGTAAATGAAGATTCTCTGTATATATATTTTATAAATTTATTTAAATAAAGTATTTCCTTATGTTAATGTATTAAAAATAATAGATATATAATTTCATTATTATATAATTTTATTATTTTATGATATATATTTATGTATCTTTAAATTTTAATTATTCAACTCTAATATTTGAAACATTATTTCTTATTTTGTTATTGATTTTACTATATTTTGAGGCACATCAGATTTTTAAATTACTTATATTTAAAATATTATCGAATTTCTTACTTCAATATCCCAATAATGCATAATCAATTATGCAAAGTATATCCTCTCAGCCTGAATCGAATTACAAAAATAAAAAAATAAGTAAATAAATAAAAAAAAAGAATAAAGAAGAAAAATGAAAAAAATGGAAAAAAGGGGGGAAAGATATCAGGCCGACCTAGATACATCGCATCAATTCTCCTCTCGCCAAGTTTTCTCGTTTCAATTTGAAAACCGTACAATTCATCCGCGTTACACAAAACTATTCCAACTCGTTTGCCGGAAACGCAACTTACATCCAACAATGTTCAAGAATTATAAAAGCGGGGGAGATGGATAGAAGCGGAAAAGAAGAGGAGAAAGGGAGAAAGAGGTTCGATGTTCCGACAGCTCCATAAGGATCTATGCTTTCAATGCAAATCACATCTTAATAAATGCAGATCGATGTTTCCTTCGACGAGAAAAGAATACCAAAAAAGAGGGATGGAAAAGAATGGTGAGGGATGGATG
>NW_006263316.1:484991-488643 GCF_000469605.1 Apis dorsata | reverse complement strand
AGAGAGAGAGAGAGAGAGAGAGAGAGAGAGACGGAGAGGGAGAGGAGAATGGAATGTAAGTGTGTGCTTAAGTCGTACCACACCTTAATGGGCCCCAGCAGGGAATGGAAACAAGGGGAGTTTAATTGCAGAAAAAAGGAAACGCAATCGGTACCACGCCTTGCTTTCCGTCGTAACTCGCGCACGGAACGTCGACTTCCTACAAAAAGGAATTTCCTTGGCTACTGCCAAGACGTCGCTAATTCGACCTTACGTTTTAAAAATGTTCCTCATCGGCGTGAGTCCATTAATCACCTCGCTTGTGCCGAGAAAAATTTCGAAACAGAGGGATCTGCGATCAAAAGGAGGCAGTTTGTTGAAAAGAGAAGAGGCTTTCGTTAAAATAAACTTTGCACGAGGATTTATTGTTTCGTTGTGGAATGACTTTTTCAGTAGTTTTCTTTTTTTCAAAAATTGTCAAGGAAAAATGGACTTTTTTTAAGATTTAAATTGAGGATAGTGTAAAATTGTAGCTTAATTTTTAATAATTGTTTTGTTTATTGTGATCTTTTTTGTTTGATTTTATGCTCCAAGTGATGTTGATTCCAGGATTTTAATTGTATTATATTTTATTTGATGTCATTGGATAGAAATATATAGATGGAATATGTCTTAATAAAAAAGCAAAAAAAAGATGAAAAATACATTTTGTCCTATCGAATATCAATTATTTTTATAATTTTTTAGTCGGTTGTCAATTGAAAACTAAAAAACTATTGGTCTGAAAATCACGAAAATATAGTTTCTTCACTTGTAGACGATAAAAGGTAAATTCAAGAATGTTTAATATCTTTTCAAAGATAAAAAAATTAGAAATCAATAAAAATTCGCAAACAATTAATCGTATTATAAACGATATAACAAATAATTTCACTTGTAAATTAATTGATAAGAGAAACATTCAAATATTCGTGTTCTATAATAGTGTTCATTGGATATATCGAAAACGTTAACGAGAAACTCTGAGACATCGTCTGAATTTTACATATATCCCCTACAAGCTCGCTACAGGGCACGAACAAGTATACCATGAAGGAACATTGTCTTAAGTTTCAGTTTGACGTTCCCTTGTAAGTTTATGATACGTCAATCGCTATTGAGAAGAGGAATAGACTTTCAACTCTCAAAGCCCCTGAATCTTGAACTCTTATGTATTCATAGATATAAGTGAATAACGAATACGAATATATTGAGGCGAATTATACGAAATTCCCAAGTTTAACCGCCTAATTTTTATCATCTCGTTCTATCTATTGTAATTCAAAAAAATAACATTATATTATATTGTATTCAATTATTCGTATAACATGAATAAGAATTCAAATTACTTATTGTTAATATAAAGTATTTCAATTTGAATTTCTATTTATGAAATAATTTTTTTCCAATAAAATATATTAATTCAAGCTAGATAACTTACACGAATTTAAAATTAAGTTAAATTCAAGCAATGTAAGTTCTTAAAAAATCGATCCTCAAAAACCAAAAATATATTCACACACTTTCATAAAACATAAAGAAACACAATCGAGAATTATTTCTCCAATTTCACAAAAGAAAAGACATTGCGATATTTACAGGCTTCTTCATCAACATTCCCTCCTAAATTATGATAAAATATATTATTATAATGTAAAAACAACAATACCATAAATCAAGAGACAAGTACAGCTCAGTTCGAACGATTCAACGTTCCCTATCAACTCCTTCATCTTCGAGTCGAAGAAAAGCCTGTCTTCGGAGGAGATTCACGAGGAATTAGCGACACAGTTCGTGTAGGCACCGCGACAAATGAGCATCCCTTCGTATCGATACAACTAGCGGGTACCTTGTTAGCGTTCCCAACCTGTTCGTCCCAACGGAATTGCGTGCGCTGTCTCAATAACGCTCGCCGGTAGGCGCTGACGGTATAAATATCCAGAGAGTACAAGGGGTAGCGAGGGATAGTTTTTCATGGAAAAGAAGGAAAGAAAGAGAGAAAGGGGGGAAAAAAAGTAAACTCGAAGAAAGTCCTCGAGTGAGTGCTCGTTCTCCCTCTGCGCGCGGAGGGACCCGTCCGCCTGGTTTTCTCGCGAGCGAGCGTAGCGAACCGAGCGGAGTCACGCGATTCACGTCACCGTACCGCCTGGGGCCAGCCTATTTCGCATTTTACGTCGAGCCAACGCCGGTGCCGGCCTGTTCGCGCTCTTGAAACGCGAACTTGGCTGTAAACATGGCTAACAATAAAGGGAAGAAGAGATAGAGAGGAGACAGGTCTCTTTATTTTATTCTTCAGTCTATTATTATTATTTTTTGTTTAATATTTTATTCGAGTGAATTAAGTATTTGAAAAAATTTTATTTAGAAAAATTGTATTAGCTTTATTCTATTGAGAATATATATATATTTAATCGTTTATCATTTTTCTGAATATTATCGTAATCATTAATACGATTTTTACAGAATACGATTTTTATTATATCAAGTGTTGGGTATCCAAGGAACACAGCATACATTTCAAGATCGTATCGAAGAGTAAGCCTGATTACGCCAATGTAATTTCCAACTATGGCAAAGCCGATCCGGAATCTCTCGTCTTGAATTTCCACCGAGATTGGGCCCGCATACACACTGTCGCTAATCCACGCAACCCTCCGCTTCTTACCTCGCAAAGGGTAGGGAACGAAAGGAAGGGTGAGCACGTCGGTAAGCGACACAGGAATAATACAACAACCGGATGTTACCACTAGGAACGAAACGAAAGGAACGAAAGGAGATGCAGATAAAACGAAGCCACCCCTTCCTTTATCTTGGTGCAGATTTACTGTGAATACCGTTAACCACGATTGGCAGATACTGAATTCGATAAAAGGGGTGAAGAATTGTGGGTATGAATAAATATAGAAATCTTTCGATGTTTGAATGATAAGAATTTATTATTTTATTATCATTTATTATAGTTTATTGTATAGAAAAGTATTTTAAAATTTTGTAATTAGGTATCCTTATTTTTTAGGAATAATTTTAATCGAAGATTTAAATTTTTCTAATTTTTTTAGTGCATTTTAAGTAATGATCGATATCCTTGGATCTTTGAAAGCCTTTCTTTTTAAAGTGTTTGAAAAAATATACAAAAGAATTAATACTTATTGTTATATGGATATGAATTTTTGAAATTGATACATGACTACCTTTCAAAGTCGACGATACCTCTATTTTCAATATTCAATATGCATTAAAAAAAAAAAAAGTGATGGAGTTTTTATTCAGATAAAATATGAAAAAAAAATGTTGAATATGTATGTATTGTGTGTTTTATTGACTGCCATTGTATTCGCGATTGTTTTCTGGGTTATGTATCAAATACATAGTAGTTTCGTCTGAATTATATAACAAATCCAGTACAGCCAAATCTTTCTGTAAATCTTCTCTTACGGTCTCTTTTCTTTAAAATGAAAAATTAATTCAAAGTAAGAGTGAAACTTTAATGAAAAATAAACGATAGGACATTTTAAAATATAAATATTAACACTATTAGCACGCTAAAAAGCGATAAGATACTTCAATCTACCAAAGTACCAGTTACGGTATGAAAAATTAAAAGCACGGAATTCTGCGCCCTTCGCCTAATAGA
>NW_006263316.1:482873-484785 GCF_000469605.1 Apis dorsata | reverse complement strand
TTTTTTTTTTTTTTTTTTTTTTATAGAAACAGGATTGCGGATGCGTTATTCTTGTCCGTTCTATTCTGAGTTGTTTGTCTTTTGAACTCTGACTGCAAAGATCACGTCGATTTAGAAAGAAAAATATTTATTTTTGCAAAGAAAGTAGAGACTTTGTCATCCCAAGACGATGCTCTTATCCAAAAAGGTTAAAAGCATTCAAGAAAATGTCGAACGCAGTTCCGGCGTTTTTTTAATTTTTAATGATATTATCTGAACTCCGAATTTTTTATTTACCCAATACATTGCTTGAAAGAAAGATCTATGGATTAAATGATATTATATAAAGCAGGCGAAATATCAATTTTATATCCATGCACATAAAATCAATATTCGTGTACAAGAGGTCATAAAAATAGATGATAAAAAATCCAATTGCAATAAAATAGAACTCACTCACGAAGAAATGCAATACCTCCACAAACTTTTTCCTCTCTTTTCATACAATCATTATTCATCATTGAGTAAATAGAACATTTAAAAACCTCCCTCCTTTCCTTCGTCCAATTAATCAATATTAACCCAAGAACACCGTTTCTCCCATTTTTTTAATCCGCCTCGCAAATGGCGGACTTCGATTCGCCACTTCCTCCTTTTTTGTTTTCTGAATAATGCAACGAACGTAACCGAAATAAACGGTCTTCGAGCGGAATTTGAAGGAACTACCCTCTCTCTCTCTCTCTCTCTCTCTCCTTATAACAATGAGCTTCACTGTTTACGTATTCGCGTCTCATCTTCACGATTGCAACTTACTTCGATCTTTTAAATCGCAACTTCCTCAGGAGCGATTAAGGAGCAGTTCCATCGACTTCCGCCCATCGGCATCGGGTCCATTTACATCGTGCGCGATTGTGCAGTTGAAATTTATCGCCCTACGTGGAACGTTTTGGCCATCTTTAAACGCATTATCTTTCCCATTAATACGAATTGAACGGTACATCGCGATGTACAACAAGGGAGGGGTTGGATGCATTAAAAACGCGCCAACTATGCCCGTTGCACTCAACATGGCCGCGTTTTATATTATTTTATCGGATAACGTTGCTCCCCTCGCTTGTTGCTGTTTCGCAATTTTTGTGCGACTTTGGATGGCGGAAACTTTTTTAAAATTACATCTGAAATGAAAATAAAATGGAATGAAATCCATCGCCGAGTCGACATCGGGTAACGCGTTTCTTTTGTTTAAAAATTGGCTGATGTTTTCAATTTCTGTCGACTTTTCGCAGAATTTTTTTCACATACTTTTTCCATTCTTTTTCTTCTTTTAAGTATTAACTCGTTACATAATTTTAATTCGAAGAATTCTTGCAATTTCGTTTTCATTGTACTTCATAAAAATTGGGCTTCTACAAATCTGATTCCCGCAATTAAAGTTTAATTTTAAAAATATATATGAATAAAAGTTAGAATATGTATAAATTTTAACAATTTACTAATAATTCCATACGATTTTTTTTATCTCAATTGGATATTATTTCCACCAAAGATGATCCCTTATACATATCTTCGAGTGTTATTACGTAAAGTAATACAACTCAACGTATCGTGCGCTCATCGATCAAGTCATCATACACGGCAGCAGTATTAAATTGACAAACATGATGGGGCTACTTTAATACAATATTATCTATCGCGTCTCTTGTGCACGCATGCGACAGAAACCGATCACTTCGTCTACCCGTAATCAATCAAGAAGTTTCAATGATAATAATAATAATAATAATAAAAATTTCTCACAAGAAACGAAAAAGAAAATTGAACATCTCATTACCCGAATCATACTCAACCTTATCATCTTATCAAAAAAACAAACAAACAAAATCCAAAGAATCAATCATCAACGATCAAATATCAAATGCAATCTCTCAACATC
>NW_006263316.1:474592-482530 GCF_000469605.1 Apis dorsata | reverse complement strand
CAAAAAAAAAAAAAAAAAAAAAAGAAAAATCCACAAAATCCAAAGGAACGCGTCCATTTCCCCATTTCTTCTTCGAAATCTCAAATACGACGTTATCACGCGTCCGTATAATATGTATTATTCATCGTTACGTCATTGCGCGGGGAAACGAGTGGGCGAGCAAAGCCGCCCGCGTCACGGATGTCTGCTCGTCAGAGTAACCGAATCCCGTGTCACGAGAGTGGATTATAATTGGACGTCGATATATCCTTTCCTCCTCACCCATCCCGAATATGTACCCACATACGTACATATTTATAACGAGAGACGTAACCGCGTTTAAGCGTACTACGCCCGAAATACTCGCATTCTTTGATCCACGCACGTACATCTCGCGTTACAGTACCTCTCTGCCATTGGACCTGTCCAATCAGGGCCATATAATATTTTACGCGCTTTTGTGGCATTTTGTGGCATTCCGCCGCTCCTGCTTTCCATGCTCTCTCTCTCTTTCTCTCGCTCTCGTTTCGTCTCTCCCCTTTTTTCGTCAAGAGGTGGTGCACGGGTGGTCACGTATTCGTTGCTTAACGAATCCAGTGTGCTCCAACTCCAGTGTGTACACCCACGTGGTTATCATCTCTCTTTCTGAAATCAGGTTTCGACACCGACGTGTACCAGTCTCATCACTTAGGCACACAGATTAACCCAATCTCCGTGAATTATTCCGAAGGATGACTGCGTGGAGTCTGCTTAACAATATGAGAGATGCATACGAGAAATAGATACTCGGAGGAAATTCGGTGGAAATGATGATGGGATGGAAGAGGGTTTCTAAGGTGTTTTTTCTTTTCTTTTTTTTAATTTTTGACGTATATTTTTTCTTCTGATAGAAAGAATAATTAGAATAATTACCTCTTTCGATTTGGATTAATTTCTGTTGTGATTGTACTCTTAAATATATTAATACGATTATATAGTAATTATCATATAGCTCATCAAACAATAATTAAATTTATTTCTAAAATTTATTCTTCAATTTTTCACAATGATTTTTTTTTTCTTCATAAAATGAATAAATTTGTGAAGAGAAAAGGATAACATTTCTCCTTCCTCATTTTCATACGTTCTTCAAACTCTACAGGATCGTCAGATACCAAACAAAGCGCCTCCCAATATACGAGAAAGGAAGCAGCTCAATGTTCCACCGATGGATGCATCAATCACCAAAGCAAATTACTTAACGGCACGGAGGAGTGGAATTGTCGCGCGGAATTCAGGGCATGAGAGTGCGATAAGGGGTGGAGGGGGCGAGAGAAGGAAGGAAGGAAACGGTGCCGCGGTCTACGAGGAATCTTGAAGCCCTCGTGCCGACACGAAACGTGTCGTTACGACGTTATAACGAAGCGCCAAGAAGGCCGCGGAGGAGGATGTTTTGGCCCTCTCAGCTCCTTGTTATCTCTGTCTCTGGGCGAACGGTTGCAGCCCCCGTTTCGTCGGAAAAGGATCGAGGAGGGAGGGAGAAGAAGATTCCACGATTTCAGGAGGAGAATGGAGAAAAGATTGTTCAAAGAGGGAATTCGACGGAGAAAAAGGCTCGATGGTTCCTCGATAAGCCTCTGTACAGGGGCCATAGGACACACTAAATCTGAGATAAGCGATCGTGGCTTCGTAGGTTATTATCGGGGAGGTGGTTAATGAGGGTTCGCTGATGGACGATCGCTGTCGAGTTGCATCGATCATGCTGGTGCAAGCTTCGATTTCTTCTCTGTTTCGCAAAAAAAGAGAGGCGTTTTTTCGATTTTATTATATAGGAGGAAGATATATAAAATGGAATGAATCGTGTGGAAGAAAATAAGGGAGATGTAATTTTTTTTTTCTTCTATTGGCGAATTGTACGTTTCTGAGAGATTTTGAGATATGAGGATTAATTACAGGTTTTAAATCCGGGATATTTTATAGATTGTTTTATTGATATATTTTATTTTTTTATATTAAACGCGGTATTTATTCTCGTCGCATATTTAATCCGTAAATGTATGAAAAAATATTGGATAAAATATGTATCATAAAACTGGGATATTTGTAGATTTTTTTTTTTTTAATATTATTTTATAGTATAACGGATTGTTTAAAATATTTATATATTCGTTTTTAAATATTTTATTATTAAAACACTTCATTTTTTTTGTTCTTCTATTCTTCTGCTTTTTCAATATATTATTTAACTGATTATCAATGTTACTTCCCAATCACAAATTATCAATCGAAAGATATATTTTTATCCATAAAAATGTAGAAATATATCTTTTTCGGACAATTCAATGGGTCTTGATGTTTCAATTTACAGTTTCTCAAATAAATTTTCAAAAATAGCAGTTAAGATTTAATGTTGCGTGGGAGGCAGGTAGACATATGTATGTCATAAATTCAACGGTATAAATTGTCCAAAAAAAATAGCAAAAAAAAAAAAAAAAATATGGAGGAGCCTCCGAGGCAAGGGGTTTAGTTGAAAGGGGATTTATATTCGAGGTAAGAATGAAAAATCTCCTAAAGCTAGCGGGCTACTCGGCTAATTTTACGCGTCACACCTGAAACATAGTATCTGCGCGGTTCTATTACTAATTTCTAGACAGCGTTATGTGCAGCACGCACTACACAGTGGTCGTAACTAGATTCGGATTTCAACCACATTGTATTACAGATTAATGCTATAGCTGTTTCACAATCTCGAGTGGCAACGTCAAATAAGTTGGACATTCGAAGCGATAAAATACGTTCCGCTTCGTTATGCGGAATTACATTTTACATGAGATCTCGTGTTGATATTCACGTATCATTAGCTTCAAAAATTATATAAGAAAATAAAGAATAAAACTCGATCAAAATTTAGACAAAATTCAAATCTCTATAACTTTGAAAATAATAACTTCCGGTCAATGAGTGAAAGATCGTTAGAATCGTGGAATCTTACCCTTTAAAACGCCCTTTCATTTATTCCGATACGATTTCCGGTTCCCAAGATATCATCGTGTAAAGAAAGAGGTGATTTCTAACCATTTGCTTTAAACGGGTTTAAACCGCATTAAAATTAGAAAAACTTTGAATCGCTATAACTCCGAAAGCAACGACTTCCGGTTAATGAATCAAAGATCGTTAGAAGCGCAGAACCTTGCCCTTTGAAATGCTTTTTGATTTTTTCCGATACGACTTCCGGTTCCCGAGATATCGTCGCGTAAAGAAAAGTATAATTTTTAATCGCTTACTATCTCCATCCTTGTCGCTTATTCGGATCTCTCGCTCGCACCTCGTCTAACTGACCTACACCAAATTTCAGACAAGCGGCAGACGCGATTCCTGGAAATGTGTACTGCGCCGAGAAAAAATATATCGGTCGCTAGATGGCGCCACCATTCAGTATTTCTGCCAATGTCAATCGCTATGGAGACTTTGAATCCTTATATCTCGGCAACGGATTGAGATATCGAGATAAATCAAAAAATGACTTCAATGGCATGATTTCCTCTATTTTCTGAATGGGTTTTGATGATCAAATTTTCACGCTTTTTTCACGAGACTATTGAAATAACTTTTCATGACTTCTTACATTATGAATTATTTATTACTATTAAAACAATTTTTGCAAATTTTTTAAATATTCTTTCGAAGTATAAAATTATATCAATAATATTAGTTTATTCGACGTATGAATTACAAAATCATTTTTATAACTAATCTATTTCGTATCTCTCTTTTGTTCGCTAGATGATTCGACTTCGATAGGAATATTCAATAAATGCATACATTAGAGATCTCCATGAAGTTCTAGTACGGTCGTTATCAAATTCTGAAGTCGTTCAAGTCGAACATCTTTGTCTATGAAGCGGCATTGCCCGAATTCAATCTCCTAACTTCGTTCTCTGTGCAATTACTTTGGTCCTTGTCATCTCGTTTTTCACTCATCTTCGATCTTCGAAAAAATGAAGAATACACGATTTAATTACGCCCTCGTCCGGGTAAATTAACGGATTGGGAATATACCGGTTAATATATCGGTAAATTACGAACTTAATGCACGCGAAATCTGTTGCAAATGATACACATACGTGACATCATAATTAATCTCCGATTATTCCGGCGGAATTAACTCCCCCACGCAAAATCAGTACGCGTTTCCAATTTACTTTTCGATTTATGCGAGTGTAATTATTAGCGTAATCGTTCATCGGATCATTATCATATATCCACGGTGCTCTATTTTAATCTCCCATGTTGAATTATCTTTGATGTAATTAGCGTTACGGAATCAGCACGAGGTTTCGACCATTCGACGAATATAAATGTATCAAAAGCAGGGGTATCGCTTTAATCATTCTTCAACTTCTTTGAATTCGATTCGGATTGAAAGAGTTTTGATTTAAATTTGAAATTCCCAAAGAGGAATGTGACCCGGCTTTAAAATACTGGCGAATAGGGAAAAAGTGCCCTTATTCGGTATGATCAATATTTTATCTCTATTTTTAGTCAATTTTGTTTCTTTTTTTGGATCGTGTTACAAGTGAAATATCATGCTTTTCAAGAACGATATAGAAACGAGTTTTTTTCTTTAAAATTTTGCAGGATTAGAAAAATATTTTTATTTACGAATATTTTTTGTTATGAATATGTTTTATTATGAGAAATTAATTTTATTTATAATATATTTACGGATCAAAAATTTTTCTTTATTAAAGAAAAATTTATTTCAAAAAAGATTGTTATTATTAATATTTTAGTAACTTTTTCTATTCATCTGCCATAAATAAAAAAAAATTAAACATTTTATCCAAAGATGGAAGATTTGAATTTTTCTTTTTATTCTTTTTAACGATGTGATGATGTGTTAAATTTCTGATAAGAAGTACCAGATTCTAAATTGGTTTTTTATGCTGCAGCATCTTGCTACATCTTTGCATCGTACAGCTATGTACGTGCCATGTTTGTATAAACGCATGCAACATTCAGAAAACTGAATGTTATCCGAAAGAAGCTTCTATCTGCTGTTTCAACAAATTTAAGAACAACTCAAAAAAAGAATTTTCAATATGGTGCAAGACAATTTTGGCAAAAAGAAATGAAACTTTGAATCAAGTTAATCAAACGTTTCAATTTCTAAATAATAATTTCCAATAATAATTTCATCATCAAGAATATCAAAAAACATCAACATTTAAATAATTATAATTCATAAAGAATTTATAATTAGAAAAACTGTGAAACTTGATCGGTTGAGAAGAAATGATCCAATTAATTATTCTTGAAAACAAACTTTAAATTTCTCAAATTTTCATTTTCAAAAAATACTAATTTAACATTAAAAATATTGAATTATAAATAAGAATATTTAAAATTTCAATGTAAAAAATTAAATCTATTATTATCAAATCTAATAGATCAACAATGCAGCCCGCGAGACAATTTTCCTCGACGAAATTTTAATCCAATTCATAAAAATCCCTCGAAAGAGTCCTCGAACGTCTCGAAGTGGATCTAACGAGGGAATTCCATCGTCGCGGTATTCAGGATCATTATGCGGCGCGGAAAGAGGTATGCGGCCACGAATTCCGCATAAATAATCCGACATTTCCGCCGTTCGACGAGGCATAAATCATGCAAATGAACCGTTTGACGTGATAAATATTGCGCCCTTGTAATCCGCTCGTTTCCCAGCCGCACGATTGATTACTACCAGATAAATCCAGGCCGCACATTAAGGCGGAACCGCATCGTTCCTCGACCTGGTAATAGCGGCGGCTTGTGCCATCGTGTCACGGTCTTTACTCGACCAATGAAACGACGCTTTCTTAGCCCGCTTTTTCAAACCGAGACACACGTTGAAAACTTGGCGTGCAAACGAGACGACCGACGTCCACGGCTTCGCGCCCCTCTTTCTATCCTTCTTCTATCCGTATCGAGTTCGATGACTTCGAAAAGAGATTAGGAAAAATTCTTTTTGCAGATGAAGATTTTGAATCAAGAGCAGAGAAAGAATTTTTCTCGTGGAAAAGTGATCTTGGAAACAATGGTAAATGTTGAGGATGCATTGGAGTTGGATGCATTGTTTTAATGGTTGGTTGGTGAATGTTGAAAGTTGGTCAATGCGATATAAGTAAGATACGAGGTGTTTTTGATCGATAAATGAAAAAGGATAAAGGATTCTCTATGAAAGTGATTATTTCTGGAAGAGAATGGACGACGTTGGAAGTTATCGAGCCTTGTGGTAAGTTGAGTAAGTTGTTTCGTGAAACTTGATATACCTTGGATGTGATAAAGGAAGGGAGGAAAGTTGGGCTAAGTTTTTAGCTTAGGATCGATGCATCAAGATCGAGTGTATTTGCTCAAGTGTTGGATTCTGTAAGAGGAAAATGGGTAGTGATTGTTCTTTTCTGGACAAAGCAAACAGTAGCACGTTTGTTTGAGGATTAACGTTGTTCAAGATCCTGATTTAACCACTCTTATTTTTCCTGAATATATTAGTCTTGAAGACTGGTCCGGAATGTTTTAGGGGAGAGCTTAATTGTTGAAATAGTGTTCGGAGGATTGTGAGTAATTTTTGATTTAAACGATTTTTTACAATTGTTGTAATTTTTTGACAAATTTTGAAAACTTTTCGAGATCAGCAATTGGATAAAAATATGTTATTAAGTTAGTATGAATAATATATGATATTTTAAAAATATATGATATTTTAGAAAATATATCGTGTTAGTTTTTTAATTTCGCAATTTTATTTTGATTAATTCTTTAACAAGATTTTAAAAATATATATAGATTAAATCGATCTCATTTAAATGAACATTTCGTTTAAACAATATACAATATTTATCCTAAATTAATATTTCTACCACAAAATAGGATTTTGAAATTGGTCTGGAAAAAAAAGTGAATTAAAATTTTGTGATAAATATCCTTCTCCCGTGGTACGTTAATTGAAGAAAAATGGTTTGCAAAATAATTATACGTACAAGTGACTCGAATTGGATTTCACGTTAATAATACGTAACCGGTAATACTTTCCAGCAAAAAAATATTATTTTTCATGGAACTGAAATAATGAAATTCTTCTACGATTAAAATACAAACTATGTAATATAAACTGCAAAACACATACCAATTTCATACTACCTTTAACATAATAAGAAAACTAATTCCAATCTCTCAAATAAAAAGATATCGATAGTAAAATAAAAGAAAAAACCTACTTTTGAACAAAATTGAATTCTTAAGCTGCAACTACTTATTTCTCAAATAAATTATTCTTCCTTAATTACTTTATACTTTATTATAATTATAATTATATACTTTTACCTTCATTTCCTCCCTTCCGATAATAAGACGTGAAAAAAAAAACGTGAAATTCCCTCCAACATCTCCGTTCATAACGAAAGACGTTTAACACCAATTATCCTCTGCCGCGAACTCGTTAATCCCCCCCCTCGACCGGATATCAATCAACCATCGTGCAAATTAAAATTAGCATCCCGTTAATCGAATCGTTGTCACCGATCCTGAAGTCCCTTCGTTTCGCGCTTATCTTTCACGAGCAGGGGGGAAATGGAACCAAAGTCCCAACCAGATTATGATTTTCATAGAGCAATCTAAAATTGAATCTAAACCTATCCGCGCACCACCGAACGATTCACGCGTGCGTCGATATTTTCGCCAAGGGTGGGATCCTCCCCCTCTCACGATAAATCAACCGTTTAATATCACCGGCCAACCGACCAACCCCCGCCTCAAGGCCAGGTATCGCGTATCAATAATGGTCTTTATTCACAATTTATCTAGTTACTTTTATAATTTTCTCATTTCCATTTCACAGAGGCGGCCGGTTCTCGCGCTAAGAAGCTCCCAAGTACCGTCGTGGCCGTGGCCATTAATATTCAACGGTTTCAGTTATGAAAGTAAAGTGAAAAAGTAACA
>NW_006263316.1:471398-474501 GCF_000469605.1 Apis dorsata | reverse complement strand
CGCCCCCCAATGCCCACCCCGAGCTTTTGGCTCGTTCTTTCCTCCCCGTAGTGTATACCATCGTCCACGTTCCTCCCCCATCGTCTCACTTCCCTCCTCCCAACTCTGGCTCACTTAAGTCAATTATACTATTTAGCATTGTACTTGGATAATGGCGTTTAGTTAAGTTAATTATTTCGCTGGAAGATTCAACGATGCACGGCACGTCCGCCGTGGCGAGCAATGAAAATCTATTTCCAGCTTTTTTTCCAAGCGTGCTCCAAGCGCTTGATTGAACGCCTGATATATCGTACCGTGTGCGACGAGAGGCTTGATTTGATCGATGATTGTTTAATCGTGTCCATTTTCTTCGATGGTTATATTATCGATGGTGGTAAAGGGTTGATCGAGGATTGGCACTTTGTGCTCTCTTACCCTCTTTGGCAAACCAACTTGTATCATCCCAAATGAACATCTGTGCGTTACCTGAAAAAGGAATATTTTGTTTCTGTATTTCGTGGATATGTTGGTTATTTGAGAAATGAATTTTTTATTTTGAATCGTATCGTAACTTTTTTGCGTGAAATTAAATAAGTTTATGAGGAGATATTCTTTTGTTAAAAATGTAAAACAGATGGATTTGTTTGAGTTTGATAAAACCAAAAATATAAATTTCATTGTGAAATTCACCTATTTTTTATATGATTTTATATTATTTATGATTTTACACGTGGGGCATTTTTCTTGATTTAAAATGTATATTTTTTTTTTTTATTTTTCGATAAAAATACTTTCACTACAAATATACGATAAAAATGAAATGGCATTCGATAAAATATAGATTCCATGTTAAAATTCAATTTCAAAATATTCTCCATTTTTATGAATAACACATTGTACAATTTTGTATTGAATATTTTATTTTTATAAAATGTTACGATTTTAGAAAAGAGAAAAATATATTATTCGTGGATCATTTATTACGTATAAGGGATATTCTTAAATAATTATATTCGAACGATCAACTATTGGAAAATTGTTTCTTAACGAGACAGGCAACTTCTGTGAAATAGTTTGTGAGCTGTTAAGAATTGATAAGCCCATACAACTAAGGCTTATAAATCCGATGATAACGTTTACAACAACCAGTTGCTTAATGCACAAGTGAAGAGATTGAAAAAGTTTCAAGCGATTTTCATAGAGCTTGCATAGATCTTCCATTACGTTCAAGTTGATAATTTATAGCCGAAATTTAGTTGGGCCTTGATAAAGTTGGCACTGCTTTCCACAACTTCCATGCATTATTTTTGAGCAGATCAATTTTCAATGACAATTCATTTTTTATATCACGATCCTACGTTATCTTCTTTCTCATTTCGTTTTTAGATATGTTTAAAATTTGTTATCGAATAATTTACGAATTAAAAAAGAAAGAAGAGATAGCGTTTCATAATTTTACTCTCACTTCTTATCGTTTAAAATTTAATAGAATTTTGATATCCAAAGGATTTTAGAAATGGGTTGGTTAATAACAAATTTGACGGGGATAACGGGCGTGGGTTGTTCATTTATCGCGTGCGTATTTCGTACATTAATCATACAAAATTAACTCAATGTGTCATGCGTAAATTGCTATAGTCAACACAACATTTACTCGCACGAATAACATTTAATTCCAGCAATTCCAAAATGTTATACACGGTAGAAAGAATTTAACGAGGTGCTCGAGTTATGCTTAAATGCTGTGTAACACGATACCCTTGGGGATATGAAGTGGCAAGTACGTTTTACATCCCTAGAAGACCACAATTGTATCTCAAATAGGTCTCTTGATATCGTAACAATTGCAAGTTGCAATATTTAAATAGAAGAAGAATAATTTATAAATTTTACCAACTTGGTAAATTGAATAACGGATTAAGTTTAATTCTCATAATGTTCAAACACTGTATTGATATAATTATACGTGAAAAATCTTTGTATTTATTATAACAATATAAATCTTATTAATTCTCGTATATATATATTCTTTTTCAGGCAGATTATTTATCTAATATTTATATATCTATTAAATCAACAAGGTGTAGAATTCGAAAATGTAATGTAATGTGATGGAAAATTGAGAAAAACATCGAATAAAGTGTGAATCTAATATTTGGAAATGGTGTGAATATCTTTGGAAACGTTTTACATCGGGAAGAGTTTTCTCTTGGGCATGAACGTGACAAAAGAGATTTGGAAATTCCTTTCCACTGTATTTCAAAAGCGTAATATTTTCTAGCAGAGAATTTTTCCTATTTCGTTTCAATAATTCTAACAATTTTTAAATTTAACCATTTCTTTGCTAAAAATATGATATTTCGATTTTACAATATCATATTTAATGCTATGAATGAGATATTTCGTGAATTTTCTATTAGAGTACGAAATATTTAATTTATGATAAAGGATTCATTTAGAAAAAATTTTGAATTGAAAATTGTGAACGAATAAGAAATACATTATATTTTTGCAGTTGGTCAATTTTTTTTTCTGTATGAAAATTTTAAAGAACGAGCAGAATGAAGCATTATAATTTTGCAAAAATATTTAATTTCTATTATGTTCATTGTTTCTGCAAACCATATAATTTTTTGTTAAAACTTTTCTCTTGCAAATGATAGTTTTAATCGAATAAAAAATATAAATAATCAAATAAAACTCTTATATTTTTTTCACATTTGTTAATAATTTTAAAGAAAGCAATTTTAAATTTAAATTACACAAGAATTAAACATCAAAATATTAAATAAAAAATGCTCGACTTGAAAAAGCATAATCTTTGCTTTCTGCTACCTTATTAATTATTTCATTCAATCACGTTTGAAAAAAAATTATTTTACGTATCATTTTTCTTAGAAATCATTACAAATCCTTTAATCTATAACATTAATCATATATTTAACCATATCAGGAAAACATGACGATAAATCGAATGCTCGTTATCGATATCTGGCAATTAATGTTTCCAGAATTACTACTAGAGAACGTGTCACCCTACAATGACCAATAAATTGTTTCCACGTTTTATGCTAACTATAAAAGTCGCGTGTATCTCGCCGTCGTGAACTTAATATCGAAATGT
>NW_006263316.1:464079-471151 GCF_000469605.1 Apis dorsata | reverse complement strand
AAAAAAAAAAAAAAAAAAGGAAAATTCGAAATAAATTCGATGGAAAAGAGATCGTCGTATCGACCATTAACTGTTCATTGCTCTTATTCCGTGCAATCGTATGTTTCACCGTTTACGATCGTTTTTCACAGCTGCCATAAAGATACACGCGATGCGAACCGAGTAGAAAGGTGTCTGTAATCAGTCACGAAAACGGAATATCGTGTAAATAATATTCACCGACTTGATTTCTCGTCGTTCATTCGCCTTATTTATAATTTGTCTCGGTGTTTACGTTCGTGTACGATAACTGAATCGTTATTGGGGGTGTTTTTTGCTTGGTAATCGACGTTAAGATCTAGGCTTGTAAACGTTGACGATAAGAAATATGGCGCTATAATTTTTGTGACTTTTGAAAGGGAAATATAAAAATATAAAAAATTATGAAACGATATAGATAGATATATATTAAATATATATTGTTATACAATTTTAATACACGTTATATTTCAACTTGGCTTTATAAAGATATAAACAGATGAAAATACAGATGATAAATTTATACTCTTGTAACAAAGTTGTAATGTATCTTTCCCATAAATTTCAAGATTCAAAAAAGTTTATAATTTGAATTGATTCAAATGTTTAATTATTGATAAATGAATATTTCTTAAACTACTTCTAAGTATTAATACTATTCTGTGCCTGTAAAATATTATAATTGTAATTTCAATAGAAACTTGGTATCCATTTTTAGCTTACTCTTGGATAATTGGAAGATACTTCATTTTCTTTCTTTGCACTTTCAATTAAACGACTCTCAAACATACTTCATCATCTCTCTATACATATTTCCAGAGTATTCGTTTTATCTTACTGTACACGTTACTCTCTCTAAAATTCCACTCTCAACGCGCTCTGTTCACCCTTAAGTATACTTCTCGATGCATAAACACATTCTCGTGTAAGTGTTCAACCATTTTAACCCCTACACGCGTATTTTTTCCCCCATTCCATTCTTCTAAGTATAGCACTTTGCTCGAAGATCTCCTCACTTTCACCCTCTTTCACCCACCGCGATATAAATTTGTTAACAGAATCTAATAATTATTATTTGAAAATGCAAAGAAAAAAAAATCAATAATCTTGTTCGGCGTTATTGTTTCAAATTTCAATGAACAGATTAACTTATTGCTCATATAATTTTAATTAAAAAATGAAAATTCTATTTCAAGTTTCAATAAAAAGAACAACAAAAGATAATTATAAATATATACAATAAATAAAATAGAACAAACTCGTACTAATTCCATACTAATAACTTTAATCACTCGCTATATACTCATAAATAATAAAAATCTAATCAGCAACAAATCCATCACAGAACAACGTTATAGCACGCAATCATCCCCACACTCGCATTATTAGAATCAGCCACAGTCATTCCATAACTCGTGCAGCCACAAATTTCGAGACAGCATGACAGCATAATTATTGTCAACGAATTGAACGTGGAAAAGACTGGTCGCCATTCCTCGAAACTGAATTATCTCCCTTTCGCAAATCGGGCAGTTAATTTCGATCGTCCACTACTCCATTGCGTTCACCGAACAACCCCCTCCCCCATTTTTCTTTTTTTTTGGTCTCTGATCAGAGTCGATCTATCTCTTTTTATTCGTTTTTTCTCTCTTTTTTTTTTTTCGTTCGCATTTTCTATGAGAACAGCCTCGATTCTCCCCGTAATTGATAACGTTTTCGTTATTCCGCAACGAGCTGCGGGCCAACGAGAAATTCGATCAGCCGGAAAAAATGACGACCGGAGGAAAAATCCCGCGCCCTTTCCGCGCGGAAAATCACGTCGAGAAGGCGAGCCCCTGCGAAGCGTGGTTAGTTGAAAATTAATAACTCGGATGATCTATTAGTGGTTTATTTTCACCCTTACTTCGTACAGCGATCGATTTTATTCGAACAGGGGGAAGAATGGACGCGTGTTATATAGTTGATGGGATGGATCGATATAAAAGTTGTAAAAGGATTTGATTAATATTCGTGTTTATCTTTCGTGTTTGCAATCACAGGTAGACGCGTGTATAAAAATTGAAAAATTTATAGAATTTATACAATTTTTTTTTTTAATTTTCGACAAAAGGAAACAAATTCGTTTCGATAATTTTCGTTAAGAATAGAGAATGGAAGAAGGATATTTTAAAAGAAAAGGGTATAAATTAATTCCTTGGCTACTTCTCTCTATACTTGATCATTTACCACGATTATTTCTTCAGAATTTAAGAACAGAACAGAATCTTCACATTTCACGTTGCATTTCTCCTACAACTCGTTCATCCCCCTTCGGTGATAATAAATCTCAAGATTCGTCGCGCGTTAAACGGAAACAGACATTCGTTGGAACGATAATTTATCGAGGAGAATTTCGACGACAAGTTTCGAATATCGAAAGCTCCGTAGGAAAGGCACGTGATCGTGAAGAATTCTTATGCGGGTTTTTCCTTGGTGGGCGACGATACAAGTTTCAGTGTTTAATGGCCGTCGATTCGACGGAGGTGGACGATTCTTTTCAGTTCAATCGCGGATTCGCTTTCCTCGAGGACTGTTACGTTCTACCGATTCTTAAGAGAGAAGGAGAGATATCTAGATTTAGAGCGAGAGAGAGAAAGAGAGAGGTTTAAGCCCGGCCGACTTAATCCGAAATGCAGCAAAGTTTCTTCGAGAGTTCTGGAGGGGCGGGCAATTGGCCGTGCCACGCGGATAGAATAGAGCTCAGAGGCAATTTCATGACAGCGTCTTGGGATGATTGGATCACCGCGCCACTCTCGATAACCCCTTCCGCCTTGTGTGCGGTCTCGTCTCTTCTCTCGCTCCCTCTCGCATCTCTGCGAGTCTTCCACGACGTCTCCTTCTCCTTCCTCCACTTCTCTCCGCTTCTCCGCCTTTTGCTAGCTCGCGGCAGCTTTATCAATGTAACCTCATTATATCGTCGCGTACATAAAATCCAATTATCGGGATGCCGCGATGAATTTTTTTTTTTTATTAAATCGTGGATCGTTCTCTTGTCCAGGTTGGAGATGTTGTGGAAAACCTCGAGTATTCGAGTCAGAGGAGACACGGTCATTGAATTTAATCCATTCGATTTGTTTTATATCGCGTGGGTATGATAATAAATAAAATGGAAATGAGAGAAATTCTTAATGGTAATTTGATATGGGAAGGAAATCATTGGAGAAAGTATTTTTGAACGAAATATTAAATAGAAAGCTGTTCGTCGAAGAAGTTATTTCAACGAATTCTGAAAAATATTCATTCACAGTGACATAATTAATGACGATGAATTTAAATTTGGCATGTTAATTACTATACATGCGAACAAAAAAAATTATAAAATCGACTATAATCCGAATATATCGTATCTTCGACTAAAAAAATTTCTCTCGTCGGAATTATTTCCACAATATAACATCCTTACATCCATCTTTCTCTTTGTCCCCGGTAGAACCATTCTCCATTCTCTCTCGTTTATCATTCACGTCAATCCAATCCCGAAATGAAACCAATGCATCAAACGCGATCCAAGGCTTTCAGAGGCCTTGTATAAACTGTAAAAACGTGGTAATAAAGCCTCGCGTATTATAAACCATATTAAAAACGTTTTCGAAAAAAGAGAGAGAGAGAGAGAAAAAAGGACATTTTCAAGATTTCTTAAAAAACTTCTAGAAACTCGGCAGAATCCAATGCGAAGGTGAAAAAGCTTCTCGTAAATCTTCTCGGGTTCCATCAAAATTCCACAAAAGGAGAGTCGCAAAGAGTCGGAAAACCAAGGGAAATAAAAGCAGCCAGTTAGAAGTGGCGTTTTATCAAAGGGCATGAGCCTCGACAGTGACACTTCCACGGGTAAAAACATCGTTTCGCGATGCCTGCTGTTGTTCCCTCGAAGGATCCTCGAGGCTTGAAATCTGGGAGAGGAGGAGGGAGAAGGAGGTGGCGGTAAAAGGGCGAAGAAGGGAGGGGAAGGTGACGGAAAGAAAACGTTCCTTTTTAACTAGCCACGGAAGAAACGAACGGTTTCCTCTCTTCCCTCCTCGTCCCCCCTCCCCTCCTTGCTCGGCCCACCGTTTAATTTAGCTCCGGGGGAGCGAAAATCGACCGAGTCACGGTGGACTGACGGACGAATAGATGGTGCACTTACACAGAGATAAGTGGCAGCGCTGCAACCCCCTTGTTTGCTAATCTAGAAGAGCGACCAGGATCATCTGTTGCAAGCTGTTGCGGTGTGGAGTGATCGCTAATGGCGTTAGCCCGCCGTTATCCTATCGTTTATACCGTGTGCACCGTATTATTCGAACGTGTAAGTTATTTCCATCCTGGGTATTTTAAAAGTGTGCAGTTGATCGTGATATATTCACGAGTTGTGAAAATTTTAAATTCTCTTCCATATTTTATGTTATTAAGATTATTGATTCTGTTTGTCTTTCTTTTTCTTTTTCAAAAGAGAAGAAGGATATTCTCATAAATATTTTTACTCGATGGATTAAAGTTTTCTCTGTTTGAAATTTTTATTCGATCAATATTTATTTTTCATTTGTACGTATCTAGGATAAATAGATGAGGGAAGAACGTTTTAAATAATTTTGAGAAAACGTTAATATTAGTGGTAAAATTCTATTCAGTTTCGTTGTTGCTAATTAGCTTTACTAAAATATAAATAGAAAGTTGACGAATTGTTTCTGGTTTCTATTGTTATGATAATTTCGTAGAATTATATATGTAATTAATTAAAAATTTCCTTTCAAATTTGAAATCTTTTGTGTATTAGAGAATATGAATTTGAAATGATTCACGGCTAAACGCGTGCATACAAAATTTAATTTTCCATGGATTAAATATACATTATTCATTAGTACACTCGGCCAATCCTCGATGTTAGTTTCAAAGTTTAAATCGAGGCTGCTATGACAGGATGATCGACAGCTAATTAAATATTTATCGGCCACTAATCAACTAATAACAAGGATGATTGATTAATTAATTTAATTAATTACAATTTGAGTAATATATTCTTCGAACATATTTACACTTTCTCCCTCAAATTCCATTCCATCTTCCTATTTGCTCGAAGCATAGGAAGTTTATCTCGATTCAAATCGTCAAAATTTCGTCCATCTCTCATCTCACAGGGATTACAGATTATGAAAAGTTAAGTTGAATGTTATTTATGCAATTTTAAAACGTGCAATGAATTTTGTTTAAAGATTTATTTTTCTATTTATTGAATATTTCAACCCTATTATCATTCTTTGTAATAGGAATTTTATTGCCAGTTCCAAAAGAATTTTAATAACGAATTTTAATAATTGTTCAGTAGCGATTGTAGATAATTGTAGAACGAGTTTAATGTTCAAAAAAAAAAAAGAACGTTAAAATGTATCAAAATACTGTAAGTACATTTTTGCGAAAAATTCGCTTCAGCGTTTCGCCATTAGTGTTTTACAAACTTGCGTTTTACAAGCAATTCGTAAAAATATTCAAATATATTTCAATAGGAAACATTTCACGCGCATCTATTTGTTTGAAGTGCTTCGTTGAAAATTTAAAATAACCACCGGCTTCAACTTTTAAAACGTTGAAACTATTGAGTTGATTAATTTAAAAGTAAAATCGTTAATGGAATTAACCATTGAAAGCAAGTTGAACTTGAAACTGTAAACACTTGCTTTTAATCAATTTAATAGGATAATTACTCAAGTGTGAAAATATATTTATATATTATTGTACTTAAAAATTCAAAGTCATTCTTTGATTCCATATAAATTTAACACTTTTGATAATATTATTAGAAATTTAATTGAAGAAAACGTTGATAACACATAAGTGGAGAGAAAAATGATGACAATAGTAATAAGAGAAAACAGAATTTCTTTCCTCCAATGTTTGTCTGATATTAATTCATCAAATTAAAATCAATGGAGATCGAATGAAAATTCTTTTTCATGCAGGAACAATTATTTTTGACAGCAATGCGTTTCTTAAAGTATAAATGAAAAAAGGAAGTATAATATAAAAAGAAAATCTTTTCTAGTTCTATCCATTTATCCAAGTTCAAATAATTGATAATTTCAATTTATTCTAGCAAAAACTTACGACACTTTCCTTAACTATGATATTATCTCCACGTAGGTGACATTATTTGCATATCCCATACACGCATCTTTCTTTCTTCCTTCTTCTTCCTTTTCTTTTCCTCTTTCCAGGACAATTTCCCCGCTTCGTTTGCATGTTCGCAAAGTAATCGATCATCGATGCTCAGAAGGAATTTTCCGTAATAGCTGGTGGCATTGTCGAAGCTTTAAGCTCTAATAATAAATGCCCGAAAATCAGTGTGGAAAATTTGGTTCCTCGGATAATTTAGCGATGTTATTCGTATTAGTCATACTTCGACGTATTATTATATGTATATACGTTCAATGATTTTATACGAATATATATATATAATATCTCGAAATAAAATTGTTGCAACGTAACATGTATAAATATATAATAATTATATGTCGATTGTTAGATAATGGTTTGATTGAGTTTATATAACGTAAGGTAAATTGCAATTATACACTGAACATTATTTGCTGAATCGTTTTGTATATTCTGTACATCTTGTATATCTTGTGTCATAATTATATTCGTTTTGTATATCTAACACTTTGTATCAAAAGGTGTAATTGTTCTTGCCTTTTTAACGTAAAAAATTATTGTAATTTTATTAATTGATTATATATGTTACCATATACAAGATTAAAAGTTTAAAAAATGATTTATTCAAAATTAAAAATCGATCGATTCTGATATTATTATTCGATTAAAAAGTAGGAAGTTTTTAAACCGTTATATCTCCGAAAGTAGTGATTTTCAATCAATGAATGAAAGACCGTTAGAATCGTGGAATCTTACCCTTTAAAACGCCCTTTCATTTATCCCGATAGGACTTCCGGTTCTTCCAAGATATCATCGTGTAAAGAAAGAGGTGATTTCTAACCATTCGCTTTAAACGGGTTTAAACCGTATTAAAATTAGGAAAACTTTGAAC
>NW_006263316.1:462767-463880 GCF_000469605.1 Apis dorsata | reverse complement strand
GTCGTGTAAAGAAAAGTATAATTTTTAATCGCTTACTATCTCCATCCTTGTCGCTTATTCGGACCTCTCGCTTCCACCTCGTCTAACTGACCTACACCAAATTTCAGACAAGCGGCAGACGCGATTCCTGGAAATGCGTACTGCGCCGAGAAAAAATATATCGGTCGCTAGATGGCGCCACCATTCAGTATTTCTGCCCTATGTCAATCGCTATGGAGATTTTGAATCCTTATATCTCGGCAACGGATTGAGATATCGGGATAAATCAAAAAATGACTTCAATGGCATGATTTCCTCTATTTCCTGAATAGATTTTGATGATAAAATTTTCAATTTTTTTTCGTGTTCATTACGTGAAATGTCAAAATTTCATTTGTGCATAATTATATAGTCTGTTATTTTGACATTAGAGACTTAAATTTAATTATTTTTGTAAATTTTTTGCGTTTATTTTTATTATACATTTTCAATTTGACAATTTTCATATTATTTTTGTTATCTTTCTATCATATTTCTATTACATCTTTCCATAAATACGATTTCATAGTTTTTTTAGATTGAGAGAGTACCATACTTCGTTCTTTATTCAAACGTTACATTAATTTATAACGAAAATTACGCGCTATCATGCTTCATACTAAAAATGTTGTATAAATTTATCACCGCTCGATGAATTTATAAATAACTCGATCCAATTAATTTCGATTTAATTGAAGATTTTTTACATCGCGTCGGTTTAAACGTCGATAGAAAAATAGTTATAGGGAGAGGCATCGATGGATTCATATTTTTCTACAGTTCTATAGTAATTTATCCCTGTCAGCCGCCAGCAGCCGATGGTATTAACAGCCCGGCATAGATCTGTACGCAAAACCCGGGGAATATCAACATCGAACTAAACTATCTGGAAATATTTGGATATCGATGCATCATCATTCTAAAAAAAAAAAAAAAAAAAAAAAAAAAAAAAGCAGAAGAACAATATTGATTCCTATCGTTTCCACTATAGGCGAAATCCATTTTGTCTCTGAAGAGCGAAGCTGTACATTGTATTTCGCTGCAGGCACCGCAAATAGATCTGTGATGCCTTCGATAACGGCAAAAAGTAAAGAG
>NW_006263316.1:461225-462615 GCF_000469605.1 Apis dorsata | reverse complement strand
TTTTTTTTTTTAAAAAAAAAAAAAAAAAAAAAAAAACTCAAAGTAATATCTCTTGCATCTGTTGTACAGTGTGCGCGCTTCCAAATGAAACGGTTAATCGATAGAAACAGTCGATTGAATCGAACACGTCCGTTCGATAAACCGTGAACCAAGCCGTGGATAAAAGTCAACGTTACGGTTCCATAGAATTTCTCTCTCCGACCTCATCGAGTTCGTTCCAAAAAATTATAACAGAGAAACTTTCATCCCCGTATCCGGCGATTTCTTCACCGATTAACAAGAGAATTTCTATCCGGTTTATAGTGCCGTCTTGGTGTAATTGCTGCAGCTACGCGGCTCCTTGGCCCGGACAGGTTTTACATGGTAATTTACCCCGTAATATCTGAACTCTTTGAAGCCACGTTTGCGGACACGACGCGCAAATTACGTCAAACCGCAACCATGTTGCTCGCTCGTGCTGCATATTCAATACTTTGTCGAGCGAGAACCACATTGGCGGTAATATTGCGCTTTTGTGCGTGCAAAAACGTCCAGCAATAGGTGTAAGGAAACTGGTTAAATGGAAACGACGATTTTCGAAAATTGTGAGAATTGAATATAGGAGAAGATTGTATTTTCGAGGAGATTAGAGAATCCTGATAATTTTGACAAATTTCAATGAAAGAGAGTTTAAAATGTGTAAAGACATAATTTCTTTTAATATTTTTTAAAATTATACACTTACAATTTATAACTATTATCAGTTTTTAATTTATCCATACGTCAAACATGAATAATTAAAAATGTAAAAATGTGAGAAAGAGTAAGTAATATGTAATCATTATTACTTTTTAATAATTATCGAATTAAAAAATTCGAAACTCGTCGTTTCCACCGGTTTAAACCGGTATTGAATTAAAAACCGAGGAGAACAGTGTTACAAGTTGCGTTAAGATAAAAATACATTTTACGTTTAATCAAACGGAATATCGGGGGAACGGTTTTCCGATTTATTTCCCCTGGAAAAATCATTTTCCCTTCGTTTATGCCATTTATTGCGGCGCCACTCTCTGTATATCGAGAAGCAACGGTAGATCGCAAACAAGGTAAAAAAGTTCATACCGCTGTAAAGAAATTATGAAGTTTAAAATCTCATTGCGTTTAATGAGAAAGTAGCTACGAAGTGGTAATTTCCTGAAGTTGTTCACCCCCCTCCCTCCTCCTCCCTCCTTCCCCCCTTCACTGGTTGGAAACGAGAGCTCCCACGTTCCCATTCCAGCGACAAACCGTACAATGTCTTCGCCGATGTTATCCGGCCGGCCGAGAA
This sequence comes from Apis dorsata, assembly GCF_000469605.1. Taxonomy (NCBI): domain Eukaryota; kingdom Metazoa; phylum Arthropoda; class Insecta; order Hymenoptera; family Apidae; genus Apis; species Apis dorsata. The sequence goes on along the minus strand of NW_006263316.1, from coordinate 461,309 downwards.
AATTCATTTTCAGGATTATCTCCCATGCGTATTTTCCCCGGCTTGATACCCATTTATCGGGAACCCATCGATTCTCTTCCTCTC
>NW_006263316.1:459062-461192 GCF_000469605.1 Apis dorsata | reverse complement strand
CTCCCACCCTCCCCCCGTTTTTCCATGCAGGGATAGCCCTGCAAAATTTCTTTATACCACCCTGGAGGCCGATACGTTCTCATTTGCCACTCGCCAAACCTCTTCATCTGTCATCCGTTCTTTTTTTTCTTTTTCTTTTAAACCGTTCGCGAGCAAATCGGAATAATATCGTCGATCGTGAACGATATAAATCGATGCTTTCAAGATAAAGAAGAAAAAAGAAGAAAAGAATCTCCAAAAATATATATTCTTCCTATTCTTCGATAGAAAGATAGAAAAGGAACGTAAATATAAATACACCTCTATATTTATAAAATATTCAGTGAAGCATTGAATTATTTCCGCTCATTTAAAATCGTGATTTGACAAAAATCTTGGTTCCAAACCATCTTCGTTTCGTTCGAGCCTCTAGCTAGCACTTCCGCTAATCCACTATCATTACCCGATCACGGCGTATACATCGGCAGAAGAGCTTTAAGCTGATTTCCGCCTGATCCGATTACTACTTCTAATCCGTTCTTACAAAACCCTTCTCGATGATCGCTACCTCATTAGTTGCCGCACAACAACAATTCGTGCAATCTAACAGTGGTAGTTGTCTTTGTCTGTGTGTACATGTAAGCATCTTGTGTATCTCCTGAGAAGATAGCTGGCAGAAGATTGGGGGGGAGGAGGGAGCGAAGCCCCGTAAATCGTGCTCTATGTAACGATCGGGCATAGTAATGAGGACAAATGAAGTGGCTGAATTATACGCGAATGTCCCTATGGGAAGCGGGTACCCCGCTGCTCATGAGTTATTCATGGGAGTCTATCATAGCCACTCCATCCAGATTGCGAGATTAATCGAGCGCGCGTACCCCTTTGCTCGTCCATCCCCCGTCAACCACTTCACCTTTTCCTTACCACCTCCTCTCCCGCCTACCCCTTTAACACCTCGTCGGATCGGAGGGATGCTCAAGCATCTCTTTCGTGACCTTTCGTCCGGCAAGAAGTCTTTAAGTCGGCTGTGTAATTTCATGAGACAGATCCTATTAACACGGATTGTCCAAGAAATTTTTCAGAATTCGAGAGTTAAATCGATGAGGCAGAGGGATCTCTTGATGTGGTTGAAGAAGAGAGAGGAAGAAGATTCTTGTGGAATTTCTCTTTCCTGGAAAAATTAATTAGTTATCTAGATGTTGAAGCGTGTCTCGTCAGGGAAATGTTAGTCAAACGTGGAAACTCTTAATAAAACTTTTAATAAAAATTTTTGGTTATTGAATTATTAGAGATTCCATAAAAATCTTCTTCCTCTTCTACCATCGATATATTAACTCTCGAATTTGTTTTTGAAAAATTTAATATTATTGAATTTGGTGAGTCGCAGTTTTTACTGGGATATAGCTGGAAAGGGTTTAATAATAGCTGGTTAACCGTCTTCGACGATTCTTAAAGTAAGTAGCAAAATATTAGTAAGAGATTGCGTTAAGAAGAATACGTTTGTGTTAATATAAAGTTGATTCCTTCGAAGTTTTATAGAAATATTCCTCCTAAATAAAGCGTAGTTAGTTAGTAGTCTACTTAATGCTGATTGGATATCTATTTCTGTCCCCGTTCTTGGCCAACCATCTTAAGTAAGGGTGGTAATCGACTAAGGATTTGTCCTCCTTGGACCATCAAGCCAAGAGAACGATCTGGCGGATCTGCATAATTTTCGAAGCAGAGAAAGCGGCTGCTTCGAGTGATCAATTGCTAACAGTCTAATAAATTATCTTGCAACAACTAACAAACTAACTGGATATCACGAAATATATATTTTATTTGGTATTTTAATTGGGGAAGAATATTTTCGAAATTTAATATTTAACAGAATAATTATGTATATATATTTTTTTCGAAAGACACGTAAATATTTGAATATCAACACTTCTACGGGTTGAATACTTGAACACGTGAAATTTGAATGTGTCAAATTGAGAGGAAAACATCCGTGAATATGAAACTGATGCACCCGTCCTCGGTGAAATGTAAACCGCGTTACATTTTATGAGGTTATTTCATCATCACATTACAGTCGAAAATTTCATCTAAATTTGTTAACCTTGTTATTCACGAGTGCATCTTTATGGTGTATTTGTATTTTATGTTTGT
>NW_006263316.1:457380-458845 GCF_000469605.1 Apis dorsata | reverse complement strand
TTTTTTTTTTTTTTTTTTTTTTTTTTTTTTTCTTCGTGATTCATAGCGCGAAAGGAAATTATACGATCCGCTTCATTTTTGAATAGCGATAAATCACACGTAACAATATCGATTTTTATTTTTGCATCTCGGTATCTTATTCAATCGTGATACGACGTTTATTCGTGCCATAAACGAGGATTTATCGTCCATATAAATCTGAGCCACGCTATCGACTGTTTCGATCTAATATCGACGCGAAAATTGCAATAAGGGTATTATTGCGTTACATGTGACTTCAATGGGGAATGAGGTTGGCTGTGGTTTAAATTTTATTCTCGGATTTTGATAAAGAATGTACAGAGGAGAGAATGCAAAAGTCGCAATGAAATTGTACTCCCTTCCAGAGCGAAATTTAATATGTTTGCTGCGATTTCTACTTTAAGGTATAAGAAATGTACATCGTACGTTCTGCGGTAAAAGGTACAGCAAGATTACTATTCGTTTTCGTGCACAATTTATCTTGTAAACATGAGTTTGTTATTTAATATTGCAAAAAGATATGATATTTTAATGATTCGTGTTTAATTATGATTCTATGAAATCCATACTTTTTTGTTTTAATCTCAATTAAACTTGTAATCGTATATTTTATAACCGATATATTTATTATTGTAGGTAATTGATAAAACGTGCATTATCATTGATAATTCTCTAAATTGTCTAATAATAAAAATGCTCTCCTTTCCTTTTTATTAAAAATATTAAATGATATTATACAATTTCAATAACTATTCACAAAATACAAAAAAATATGTATCGTTCGCACAATAATTCATTTCAAACATTATAATTCACACATACACACACACGTGCACGCACAAATATCATAGAAACGATCGTATATCTTCGAATATAAGATGTAAAAATTCACAAAATATGCATGAATCATAAGATTTATGTAATAAAGTATTTCAAACATCGTCATACAGCTTCAAACGCTATAATTTAGACGCACAAAAATGCGTCGTATATCTTCAAACACGAGACGCAACAAATTTTACACGTATAAAACGTTTCAAACAACGTCATACAACTTCAAACATAGCAAAATAATCAACGGAAACGGATAAAAATTTGCAAAGGAAAGATAAATACTACATTTCCACTCCATTTTTAGCATCAATATCGCGGAAACGTAATCTGTAATCGAAAACGACCGGTAACTACGGACTCGCACGAAATATTACACATGGACACCGCGAGAAGGATGAAAAGAAGCTTATTACCCATAACCCGCGGCCGGAAAAATTTATTTCGCTATCGGGGGGAGGGCGAAACTAGCTCGCGAGACCACCGGCCCATACGTTTCCTCTAATCTCGACGTTCCTTATATTTGTCTCGATTGCCCCGCGAGCAACGTGTACACGTAATTCCCCTTGACTTATATCTTGCCCTGGAAACGAGTAATCTGGCAACACAAGCG
>NW_006263316.1:453742-457208 GCF_000469605.1 Apis dorsata | reverse complement strand
TATATATATATATATATATGTATAATACGGTACGAAATTGAAGCCGCCGCGCTCTCGAACCCATTGCAGAAATTCGTTTCGACCGGCGGAGAGGGGAGTGAGGAGAGGGCCAGGCTCGATTTAGAGCTTGTTCAATCAGGAGGTAAAGCCTCTTTACCGACGACCGGAAGTCTCCGTCGAAGACGATGATATCGGGAATGTCGACGCTCCATCCAGACGTGGACGATAATGGGTATGGGGCGAAAATGATTTGTCCTTGGCCATTATTGGCGCGGGAAACGGCGGTTGTCCAAGCGCGAGATGGGGAAAGCTTGAATCGAGTAAAAGCGCGGAGGCGTGGGGAGGAAACGTAAAAGGGTTTGCTCCCCCACGTACCGCGTGTACGTGTGTACGTCGATGCTGGCTGTCGAACGGTAAAATAATAATGGAAGAGGAGGGGATACATAGATCTCGACCATTTTTCCTCGACCCAAAGATTTAAGAAACACGGCTCGTTCGTGTGTTTCCACGACTCGTGTTTTATGGCCATCTGTATCATAACGATATCTTTGTTTAATCTTTTTGTTCCATAAATTTTTAATATTTATTTCTTTTTTCTTTTTTTAATTGATCGTGAGGATCAGTGATATGTTCGAAGTTTAATATTTAACTGATAATCTCAAACATTCATATTTCATCGTATATTTTGAATGAAATTAGATTATCATACATTGAAAAATCTTTCGATAATAAATGTTATTCGATAATCGATTAATATTCTATATAAATCGTCTTTTTAAATAATACTATTCACAATCTGAATAGAGTAACATTAATCCACTTGACTTTCTTCCCAGTTTATATACAATATGATAAAGGAATATTTACGACATATCTCTCGCACCATGATATTTTCGAAGTAAATTATGGATTTACGCGTGGATAATAATAATAACGTGCAGCTTAAATCATTGTTCATACAAAAGAACCAAGAGTAAATCCAAGGAGGACGTGATTTCGCTTCATTTGTGAGTATCGCGTCTCGTAATAATTATGATGAATGATACGCTAAACATCTTCCAAGAAAATGTAAAATGGAGAGCAAAGCAGGCATTAGTTACTATGTTCCACATTAGAAATCCATTTAATAGAGAAGTTAGTGGCGCGTGTCTGTTCCGTCTATTTTCCGTTTTTTTCAGATCCAAGATGTAATTTCGACTCGAGACTGGATGGTGGCCAACAACTCAAAGTGTCTGCTATCGCGACACCGTCATTTTCTATATTTACGCGAGGAGCGGGCCATAAAACGGAATTATCTCTATAATTCTAGTGATTTCATTCATAACCGTCTTGCCAAGGAAATATTCTTTTATATGTGAAACATAATCTTTTATTAGATACGACATTGTAACAGCGAAACTTGATCGTATCTGCGATACCAATTGATTTCGCGTATCAATTTCCTTTCCGCTAGAAAGATTAACGTAAATCATCTTACTAAAACGCAACTATATTTTTTCAAAATAAAAATGCAATTAACAAATTCAGAGGCCAATATCTCAATGATTTATCATTTTTATTCCTAAACAAAACTTAAATGAACAATTCAATAAGTTAAGTTTTATATTCACGTACCAAAGAAAACAATCAATGTCCAAATAACCCGATATCTCTGATATATCCACGTGTTACATAATCGAGATTTATCTTCCTACTAACAGCAAGATAAAAATAAGTCAAGAGGGAAACAGGAATAATCGCGCGAGAAATCGCTGTATGCATCGAGACGTTGCAACTCGAGCGGAAGAAAGCAGAAGAGAGAAAGAGAGAGAGAGAGAGAGAGAGACACGATTTCCTTTGGATCCTGACATCGGGTCGATCCAAGGCATCAATTTTCCCCGGCTCCATCGTGTAACCCGCCGGTTCGACGAGCTAACGTTTCCGGCTATACCAACATCCGCCGGCGCCTACAGATCGCGGCGTAAGAACGAACAAGATAGGAATTGGGAGGAACTTCTTCACCCGGGCCACTTTGAATACACTTTGCCTAAAACGCTTCGAGTTTCATCCAGATATATCCACGGTAAGTGTTGTTGCCTATGCGTTTCCCGTAGGAAAAAGTATGTAAAGGCCGTTGCATTCTGCAGACGCTTGCGCTTCTTTCGAGGGAGGGAGGGATGTCCGAGGGAGGAAGGAACATCCTTGAAGAAGGAAGGGAGGGTTGTTTGATGGAAGGGAGCCTGCTTAACGTGGAAATTCGAAAAGAAGAAAAAAAAAAGTAGTCGGAAAGTTGGAAAATTTACCGAGTGTCTCGGCGATCCGTCCGATTGTCGCTCGGCTTCATCGCGTTTGTTGCTTTTACGCTGATGGAAGAAGTTGTTTGATTAGGTTAGAGGAAGGTTTTATCCTTGGTTCGTTTATTTGTCCGTAATTTGTTAGTTTTTTTTTTTTTTTTGCTAGGTTTTATGCTAGGTGAATGATGAATGTTTTTTTTTTTTTTTAGTTCAGAATGAATAAAAGTTGCGCAAATTGGTTAAAAATAGTTATTGGTTTTTGTATCGTAAGAGAGATTCTGATTCTGTTCTTTCTGATTTTTATACATTGTTATTTTCAATTTAAATGAAAGTCTACTAATTGAAATAAATGAACTTGAAAACATGAAAATGAAGAATAATTGGGAAAACACATTTCTTTTTGCATTAGAGGATTTTTTAATAAACGAGGAGATATTTCTGTGATATGCATGAAAAAATAAAAAGAATTAAAATTGAAGAAGAACGATATTGAATGATCGTAAGAACGTGTAAAAAATGAAATGAAGAATCACGTTAAAATCTTAACTATACAAAATCATATATCAAAAGGAAATAAATTAAATAAACTTTAATTTATATAATATCCATAAAAAATATAAATGAAATGTATTTTTTAATACAAACAATTTTTTATGACATATATAAATATATATTTCGTAAAATTTTCTTATTAAAAATTCGGAAGAAATAATTCCCACTGCATTGGTATATACGTGTCTGAATAGGTACAGTCTCCTCTCACTTGTTTCTACCTGTTTCTTTTCTCGGTTTCCAGTTGCACGTATCAGACATGTTTTACTACAATTTTACTACAGTTATATCTTTTGTATTACTTGAAATTCGCGTGGAAATATTAAACCTTCGAATCCTACCACACGTTAAATTATCAAGGGGACATTTTAAATTTTTTCTTTTTACAACACAAAGAAAAATTAAAAATATTCCACGATATGCGAATCTCTGCCTTCTAATTAATACACTCTGCTAAATTAATTTTTATAAAAAAAAATTCCAACTCTTCTTATTCTTCTTACTCACTTTATAATTTTAAAATCTATCCTACAAAAAGAAAAAGAAAATAAATAAAAGGAATAAAAATACTACATTTAGATTCCATTCAAATTCTCTAAATTCAAAATCACTTCGCAATACTTCGTTACTCCATTTATCCC
>NW_006263316.1:451582-453532 GCF_000469605.1 Apis dorsata | reverse complement strand
CCCCCTCTGTTTCGTCTTGGTGCGTTTATACGCGTGCCAACATGCAAACTCTCGTTAAGCCTCCCCTCTATCGAGTGTACGTTAAAAATGAACGTCTTTGGAGGGAGGGAGTCTAAAGAAATATTAGCTCGGTACCTTTAGAGAAGCTGCATAAGCAGCTTCCGCCGAAAAGGGCTTAACGATCACAGCATGCCTCGGTAAATCCGCCTTCGCGTTTACCTCAATGTGGTCCCTTGGCTAGGCCGGGCCGTGCTAGACGATAAGCAGCCTGGACCACGCCGCGAGAATGCGAATAATCCAAGTGAACAGTGTTGCGTGTTTATATATATATATATATATTGTGCAGCTCGTAAATAATGCGATTTCCCTGCAACCCATCTGCAAACAGGGAGAACTCGAACTATGCCCGCCTCACCGAGAGATCATTGTACCGGTTTCCGGTTGTCCCGTCGGTGGCATAGGATCGATAACCCCCTATGGTATAATAACAACCGCCGCTCTGATTTTCGGAAAGAATTTGGAATTTTTTTTTTTTTCTCCAAACAATTTTTCACGATTTTACGAATTCCTGTTGAAAGTTGCTATTTTTGAGTCGATTTTCGTGGGTGATTTTAAAAGAGATACCGTCAGTTAGAGTAAAGTTAGTAAAATAATTAGATAAATGAAATTTGGAATCCTTTGTTTGAAGGATTACGTTGTTAACAATGTGTAGATATATTTTAACCATTTAGTATTCCAATAATAAAATTCTCTTTTTGTCAATCATATTTATCTTGTAATTACTTTTATTATCAGTTTTATTATTCTATCGATTTTTTATTTTAAAAAATCGAGCAACAGATATTTCACAATAATAATTTATATTATATCATTATTCATATCTCAGTAACCAATTACTATGTTTTAAAATTTTAAGACCCCGTTTATATCCAATCAACAAATGTGCAATGCTAACGAAAAGATATTCTAGAAAAACTATAGATTGATTCGAAAAGCCGTTGTTTCCTGTCCAATTATTCGCGAATCCTGTGTACGCGTTGGTCATTTCAAAAGAGTCGAGGCGAGTTTCGCATATTGCCGGATTGGCTAATAAATTCTACCCGAATCTATGAACGCTACAAAGAGACCCAAAGACTAATGCAATTTCGAGCATTTTATTTTTATGAAATAAAAGATAGACGAGTAGATACTGCGCACAGAGCCTCTCCTAATTTGTTATCGGCCTTTTTCATTCTTACCACTCATTTACATGTTTATTAAACGGAACTACGAGCCTGTCTTCCAGTCGCTTTTCAGTTTCTTCGTGGAAGATTCGAGTAAGGAAAGCGTGATTGGGATGAGATGATGGAACGACAGATTGCTTTGGAGCGAGGATGAATAAATTTTTAACAAGGAGTGTGGCTTTTTGTCTTTGATTTGCAACATGATGATGTAAGGTACGTATAAAAATTTGTTGGGAATATTATTTGTATAAAAGTAAAATATTATAGTAAAATGCTTAATTAGACCTTTTTTTTTAAAGATACTTGATATAAAGATAAATTTTATTGTATCTTCAAAACGAAGTTATTATATATAATGTACTTTTATATTCCTACAGATTATATTCTCAATAATCCAATACATCTCCTTATCAGCAATATCATATACCTGACATACCAACCAGCCAAGCAAATTAAAATATATTCATCTACATATATATCGCTCGACAGATATTCGTTTCCTAAAAAAAAGAAAAGGAGAAACGAAAGAGGGCGAGGATTTCGTTCCATTCTATCCTAAATCGCGAGACAAATCGTTGAGAATTGAACCGTGGAGAAAGCGCGAGAGAGATTGCACGTTTACGATTCCAGACATACCCCCGTGGCACGGATGGAAGGGGAGATCCGGTGGATTCTCACGCGGTAAACGAATTAAGGGGTTGATTTCTCGGCTAGGTAGCTCGAGTCG
>NW_006263316.1:445889-451346 GCF_000469605.1 Apis dorsata | reverse complement strand
CCAGAACCGCACAGTACACGGCCACGTGCCACTCCGCCTCTGTGTCCACTCTGTGTCGCCTCTATCTATCGGCATTGGGATCGGGTGGAAATAAAGGGTTACGATATCACGCTATGGTATACGATACTATATACACCATACATATATATGTACTGGTTGGAAGAGAGATAAAACCAATCACATAGCACTGTACACACAGAAATTTATTGCCGCAGATTATCTGGCCGGAATCCAAATACAAACACATTTCTTCTGGGTGCATCGGACGCGAAGATAAGGAGGGCGGTTTTCGGGGGAGGGTGAGACGGATCGAGAGATAGCCGCGCTCGAGGATTCGAGCTCGAGGAAAAGAAAGAGGAACGCGGGCGAGGACGCGGGCTTCGTTCGTCGAATGGATATGGAAGAGGTACGCGTGTGTGCGAGACAGACAAACAGAAAGGCAGAGAGAGAGAGAGAGAGAGGGAGAGCGAAAAGCTTCGACGATGGGTCGTCGAGCTTTCTATTCACTCCGCTCACCCCTTTGCACACCCCTCCCCGCCCACACGTTCGGGCTTGTGCGCGTTTGAATCTCGCGGAAGTAGAGGATTTCCAGGGGAAGACGTGCATCGCTTTTTATCGTCGGATAGACCATTTGAACAACAGCCAACATGGAAAACCGAGACCCGACTCTCTGTGTGTACCGTGTGCTCTCCTTCCGCTCCTCCCCCCCTATGAATTCCATCCCTTCCTATCTCTTTCGGTCCCGCTTTGCCCCGTTCCAAATCGGTTTCCCTTGCATCTCCCTCTCCTTGTACCCTTGTTCCTCCTGTGATCACCCTATCTCCCTCGTGAACCACGCGAATGTCGTCGTGCGGTAATAGATTTATACGTTTGTGCTCGAGAAAAAGAGAGAGAGAGAAGGCAGTATGTATCTAGACAGGTGGAGAATGTGAATACGCGTGTCTTAGATTCCTGTCTGGACAGAGGATATCAAACTCTCGTGAAATATTTGTAACGATGGACGAAGGGAGAAGAGGTGGCGAGTTGTTTGCCAAGTTTGTTGTTGCTTCCAAGGTGGTGGATTGATTCTTTTTCGAGTTTGGATATGTTGTGAGATGTATGGAGATTGAAAAATTATATTATTTTACTTTCTTTCTCTTTTTAATGACAATATATATATATATATTTCGATAGAAAATTTGCATTGTTATTTAATATAATCTTGTTGACAAATTTTATCGTTATTTTGCACTAATTCAGTTATGTTCCCTATCTAATTTAATTTAATCTATTTTGTTAAAGAAGCTTGTTCGATTGAAGAAATAGAATTTCAGAATCATCGAATAATTCTGCATTAATCAATCAATGATCCAAGGAAGTAACAAGTTATTTCAGAATCGTTAAGCTGCTCATCTATTAAGTTCTGAGGGCTATAATAAACGCGTCAGATCTGGATGTCTGCGAACGTGCTCTTTGGCACGTCATTCAGCGCGAATCTCAGGAAATGCATGCTTCTGTCTCCCATTCAGGAAGCCATTTGAGACAAGAGAATCGTGCGGCGAAATCATCCGGATCTCGATAGCGGCGCGAATTCCGGATCGATCCGATTGGAGAGAATTCCCGGTTGCTGAAGAAAGGAGATACCTTTGCTAAGTTTCTCTTCAAGATCGTTGCTAGACCGTTCGCCTTTAATCGTGGATCACGAGCAAATCTGAATCGCCTTGCCCTCGTCGGATAAACGAGCAAGATTAAAATGCTTGAAATTTCTCAAATATAATGTCGTTTTGTAGATGATAGATGATCAAAATCGATCTCAAAATCGATGAAGGATTGGACGAGCAATTGACCATCCAGATGGATGATAATATATGTTCTTTTTTTTTCAAATTTTTAATCCAAATAATCTGTCGATTGAATATAATGTGCATTGCTATTTATATTTAATTTTTTAACATTATACCTCTTTATTCTGTATTTTATATCCTGAATTTTATATGCAAAACGATACCACTTGATTTTGATTTATGCGAAAATTTCATCTCGAAAGAATTCCAATTAATAATGAATAAATTTCTAGCAAACTTTGAAAATAAACTGTTTGATAGAAAAAAAAACAATTCGCAATCGAAGAAACAACCGTGGAAAATTATTCGAGGTTGCGGAGGAAGTATGTTTAAATTAAAATTTTGTAAACTTGTATAAGATCGCTTGTGTACGGCACTTATCAAGCAGGAAAGAAGTTTGAAAGAAAATTTATTAAAGTACATCGAAATAGCTTTTAATTAAAAAGTTTAATGAATATTTCATCGGATTTATTACTTCTCTTTATAAACACGATCGAATATCAAAACATAAATTAATATCAATTGATCTTTAATTTTTGAGTATTCCTTCCGGATAAAAAAAATTTTTTTTTTAAACACGATTAGTTTCGAAACTCAAACGTATGGCTATATTAGTTTATGATAGGAAAGCTATACGAATTGACAGATATATAGGATTATCTCACAATCGAATATAACTTCGTTTATTGGCGTTAAATCATATCCTAATTGCGATAAATTTTATTATTGGAACTTAGTTCCTATAAATCGATTGGTTTACTGGCTTTTGATGCAAACGATAACGTCAATGGATATGGCATATGTTTTCCAGCAAAGTTGATACAGGCTGCTCATTTGATCGTGCACAAATAACAGTTCATCGGACAATTTCAGTGATACAGTTAATAGTGAGTTTGCAATGACAATGCGTTTCATAACTTAGACAATGCGATTATTACACGATTATTAGCCTTCCAGCGATAAATTTCTAGAAAAGTTTAAGTTTTATTCCACTTAATTACGATTACGTTTTTCTCATTCATCGGAAAATTTTACGAGTAAAGATTCCAATTCAATTTTCTAAGGATTTTTTTTTTAGAAAACTTTATATAAAAACAAAGTATGCACTGGATAATGTATAACTTATCTTTCATCTATGACGTAAAAAATATTTTTGATTTATTCATTAAAAAAATAAGATTACCTTAAAACGAATCAGTGAAATTATTTTGAATTTAACATCCAAATAATAATTTCAACAAGTTGTTCAGACAAATGAAACATTCTATTAAAAATTTATCAATAATTCTCTTATTCGTTCAAAGGAGAATTATCGTAAAATTTAACCAAACGCATCATTACTTTAAAATAAACGAACTACATTTATCCGAATTCTCGTTCAAGCTCGATCGTCGATTCGAGCACATCTCTTCCCAGAATGCAATTTCGATGACACGATAATCCTGCCGGCTGCATTATTAAACGACTCGATCGGCAACAGCCCCAAAGATTAATGTGAATTACAGAGAAACCAGTCGGGTTTCGCGCTAATCCTCCTCTATACACCGACTTCTAACGCCCCATTACCGACCGGTGATAGATTCAAAAGGTGGCAAGGATTCTGGATCGATCAATTGAAGGAAACGTGGAAGGGAGAGAAGGAGAGGGAGAGGAGGAAAAATAAGAAGATAGCGGAAGAAGGTGGAAGGAGGGGAAGAACCGGTTTTTCACCACCGCGAACCGTGTAAATTTCCACCTCCAACCCGTCGACGTTTCTCATTAATCGCTGATCGATCTTCTTGCTGGGTGATTAACGTTCAGCACCGTCAGAGGGAAGAGGAGGGAGGGGGTTACGTCCGTGAAGATGAAGAGAAAACGATTCAAGAGAAAAAGACAATTGGGCGTAAAAATAGAGGGGGGAAAGAGAGGAAATGCACGAGACAGCCAGGTTCTCTGAACCCGGAGGGATAGATTTGTAGATTTGGTTAATGAAAAGAGCAACGATCGAGTGAATCGAGTTCGGATGGAGCGATCGGAAGGTTTGGAAGAGCGAAACTCTTGTATTTAATATTTATTTATTAACGTTAATACTTAATAGTTTATATAAAGAAATTAGATAAATATAGTTTCTTCTCTAGTTTACTCTTTGTTAATAATTATTTATTGCTTGTTTGAAAAATTCAGATTGATAAAGAAGGATGTAATATCTATATCGTTTCGGTAGATCATTCAGAATTCTTCCACTTCTCGATATAATATCAGTAACCAGATATTTTATTCGAAGAGTGATCAAATTTCTTTATAATACTCGATTATCATAGAGACAGGATTAATTTCAGAAGGAAAGTATACTCTTATAACGTGAAAATATTTTATAATAATTTTATTTATTCGCCGTGTTTCATTTTACAGATATATCATTGATAGATTCACACGTAGAGAAATAAAGGAAGAAGCGAAACGAGTCGGGACAAAGCGATCGGTAGATTGGAAGAGGGAAACGTTGTTAAAACAACGCCCATATGGCTCGTATACTGACAACACCGTTGTCAAGATTTAATACACCGGTGTTATTTGTTATGGTTGTAGAAGGTTGTACAGTAAGCTATGACAAGCTGCTCCAACCGTGGCGAAACTGAATTTACATTGGCAGAGGGGAATGTTACGCGTATGGTAGAGCGAGCAGGAACATGTACGTTATGAGATCCTACAACGTGGATAACTGGTGAATTCCGAAAGGTATTGTGGCAAACTCGAAAAGCGATAGTTAGAGGGAAGGTATGGCGAACGTGGCGAACCGAGAGTATGCTATTTCCTGATACGACGATAACTAAGCAAATACTGGGGAAATTTTGAATTTTTTCATCCATTTTCTCGTATATTTTCTCAAACACGTTTCGCGTCTTGACGTGGAAGATTTCTTTAATCTCTGAAAAATTCTGTATTTCTTTTTTTAAATAAAGGAATTTCTATTTTTAAAAATTATCAGAGATGCAAATCTTTCCCATTACACATATAATAAATAATAAATCCTTATTTTTCAGAGATATCGATTTAAAACTGGATGGAAATTCGTTTCTTGTTAAAAAGTATAAATAGAAAGTAGGAACATTTTTCAATTTCCAACAACTTCATTGAAGATCCAATCGATCCTTCAATACATTTCACGAAGAATTCAAAAGAAGGAAATCCTTTACTAAAAAAAAATCTCTAGTATAACAACGAACAATTTCCAGCAACGAAAATAATCCAAATCTACCGCTCTTTGTCACTTCCCTTGAAAAAAAAAAAAACATTACAACAAACAATCCACAACAACACGATCCGAAACAAAGGTAATCGAATTCCATCACTATTCATCACTCTCCTCAAACAGAGTTCCCCAGAAACTCGAACCCACCGCCAGTCATCGATCAAATCCACCCACTCCCTCCATCCCCCTATCCCACAACCGCAAAGGTCAAAATTACTCCTTCCGAATCTGAAAAACTTCCTAACTCATCAACAAATCCCCCCTTTCGAATTCGAAAATTCAGAAGATCGCCCTTCCCCTTCTTTCTCCCCCTTAATTCCCCGATAATTCACTGGTGGCTGATTATCGTCGTAACATTATTCGTCTTCAACGTGTCACGTAACTATGCGAGCAGAGAGCAAG
>NW_006263316.1:427961-445817 GCF_000469605.1 Apis dorsata | reverse complement strand
TCAAAGTCATAATGAATACGCGCGTTGCGGTTGCATAGCTACGTCACGTGTCACGGGAGGGAGGGAGGGGGAACTTTGAACGCTTCTCATCGTGAAACAGCAGTCACACACGTCACGTTACTGCGGCGGTGCCTTATGCCTTCGCCACCATAACGACGACGACTATAACGAAGACGAGGAAGAGGAACGTGGCGTGGAACGAAGGAAGGCGGTGGAACGAAGAACTCTCGAGAAGAGACTTGGAGGGAGGCGCTTTTACACCCGCCCGCGTTTCCACCACTGGAAGAAGAAGGTTGCGCACTTTAAATTTCACTGCCGCCTTCTTACCCGTCGCCGAAAGGGACGTGACATCTCTCCTTTTTTTTTTTTTCCATCACGAATACATTCACACGCTTGTACGTGTATGTGTAAGTCCATATACGTATAAGTACACGTGACACGCACACATTTGCGTGTAACGAACTTTATATATAAAGATCCCTTTCCAGGATTCGGTTGAGCTGTGTGTTATCAGATTTTGTACCCGTGGTTGGAGCTGCTTGGAGATTAAACGGAGGCGGGAATGAAGACACCCTGGGCACGATGGTTTTATTGAAAGAGGAAGCAACCGGTGAGGGAAGAGAGACAAAGAGAGAGAGAGAGAGAGTTAACAGTGGTTTTTGCGGCCTCTCTCGTTCTCGCGGTTGGATATTTAGTTTTGTTGATAAATCGAGAGCGGAGTTGTATTTAATTGAGGCGAGGTCTGGCCCGGATCGATCGAATCGTGAGTGATTGATTGATCTATTGGCGGATACAAGGAAGAGGGACTATTATTAGTTTGGAATTATTCGAGATGGTGTTGTTGGCTCGTTTGCCTTCGATTGTGAACGATGAATAGTTTTGATGGATTTATCATTTGATTTGGAGATAATTGTTCGAGAGGTATGTGTGTTTATAAGCGATTAATTAAATTGAAATAAAAGGAATTTCTTTTATATAGTGTTATATAATTGTACTCTTATCTAAATTTTGAATAACAGGAATATTGATTGTACGTAGTTAAAATGTAACAATGAAAATGGAATTTTACATTCTATAAAAGTTTTGAGAAACTTGATACTTTGAGAAAATAAAATTTATCACGTATTGATATTTATAAAATTGATAGATTTTTGAACAATGATTTCGTCGATTATTATTTCGTCGAATAACAATATTGAATATGGTTGAATATGGTCACTAATACTAATATTCAAAGTTGTAACGTTAGAAGTGAGAGTGTTAAGCTACGTCATGTTTGAGTTTGAGGTGTTGGAATACATTATACTAGTTGAGGTGTTAAACCTATGACAGACAGGTAAGGATAGACGCAGGATGCACATTATACCAGAATCATGTCGAGGTTAAGGTGTTAAACTCCTGTTGAGTTTATGCTAAGGTGCTGAGTCTGTACCAGATTTAGTTGGACATGATATAGCGCTAAATTCGTATTAGGCACATTAGGTTGTCAAGAGGGTATGAGCCACGGTACAGTCATTAAATCTAAATTACGAATTGTCTGCAGGATTAGATCATTAGGTTAGAAATGGCCCATTGTATCAGGTTCGATTTAAATTCCTATCAGAGGAGTGAAACATTAGATTTACCTTAATCGAGATCAAGTTGACGAACGTTGAATCTAGATTGAACCGATTAAATTTGACTCTACACGGAATACTTGTAATTGAATCGAATTTGGAGAACAATTTGAATATCCATCTGTGAAATTTTAATTTTAATTTTTCTTTCAATTTATATTAGTAAGAGTTATAATAATTAAAGACACGAAATATTTAAAATATATTAATATTTGAAATTATTAAATAAATCATTGTCTCATTTAAATCTCATTTCTTTTTTCATCAATCATAAAATTCATAAAAATTTAATTTTCCACAAGTTTTCCACTCTGAATACGATTAAGAATGAAAGGTTTGTTCTGAATGAAAGTATAGATTTAAAATCTATACTTTTCCACTTGCTGCCACTTCTTTATTCCCAAGTGAGAACGATATTTTCACTCGACTGTACTTTCCGCTGATTGTCGAAGTTTAAGACATTCTTCCACTGTTGGAGCTCACCCAGGATTTGTACTGTTTGCGTGTCGCCTTTCGTTCAGAGAACAATAGGCCGGTACTATAGACGGCAAAAGCGAGAAACTAACCAAAGAGCATCCGGTTCCGGTGCAACGGATGGCCCGCCCTTTCAGATCTTCGTGTCTACGTCCTGCCGTGTGTGAGTTATTATGCGTGATTCCTCAATTGTTACGAACGGATAATCTGTCTTGTCTTTTCGAGGGATATTCCTGTTTTTTATGGAAAGGGAAATCTTTGACAAATAAGTCGACGAGATGTGATAATTTATCGTGCCATTGTAATTTTTATTATTTTTAATTATATTCAAGTTTTTTTTTGGAATTGTTATCACTACGATATGTATTTGATGAATATTTAATTTCAATTCAAAACATTATTTAATGATACTGTTAATATGATATCAAAAATATCTAATAGTTACTTAATTTTTTTACGATTTCATCACAAGTCAATATTATAAATAATGCTGTTGATTGTAATTTACGATAATAACAAATATTTAATAAAGTTAATGGAATTAACATTATTAAGCCTTTCTTTGTTCAAAATCATATTTTTGCAAATGAATTAATATTGTAAAAAATTTTTCGATTTAGATATGAGAAATTTATTTATTTGCTTGAAAATGAAAAATAAATATGAAAATAAGTATACTTTCTGCTATTTGTTTCTTTAGAAGATATTTGATTTAAAATGATGTGATCAATGTAAAGAATATAGATTGGAAATAAATTGTTGCCCTACTTATAAAGGAAATTAATAATTAAATTTACTTAGTCTTAGAGTCATACTCTTCTGCAAATTTATTGATTCAAATATAAAATGTAATTATGTTAATCGTCCAATGAAACTGCAAACCCTTTTTTTTTTTTTTAACATTTTTTTCACAAAAAAAAAAAAAATCTCTTTTTCCCGGAATTTTTTTTTTTTTTTACAACTTTATTACCAAGTAAAAGTAACATTCCTGTGATCCAGGAATAACTAATAAAGTCGTTTTGAAATTTTTCAAGGAATCAGAACAACTAAGTAAAAAAAAAGTCAGAGTTAGTTAGACCACGAATCTCTCCTCTTAATTAGAATTCTTAAGATTTCTTCTCTGAATAAGAATCGCGAAGAAAATTTAAATAAACTCTGGTAAAATAAAGAGAAACGCATGTTTACGTTTACGAAATTTAGCTTTAGTTTTACGAATTAAAAAAAAAAAAATTTGTTATTCATGGAAAGGATCAAAGTCGAAATAAAATTATCATTCTGAATTATTTCTGGGTAATTAAATCGAAGTGTATAAATATCGAGCAGCGATATAAGTGAATTATTTATTTATAAAAAGCAAATCTGGAATAAGGTTATTCCATACATAATTACAATAATAATATATTATTCGTTCCACGTAATCGTAATTCAATAATCGAAATTCCCAAATATTGAATGTATTTAAATATCGTAACCTTTGCTACATTGCAATAAATTTTGTTAATCATGATATCAATTTATTTATGTCAATTAAATTTAGTTAAATTGGGTAATTAAATTGAGCGATGGTGTAAATATTCCCATTTGATTATTCTGCATTGATATTTAATATATATATACATATATGAATATATATATATATATATGTCTGACATAGAGTCGATGTCCATTATAATGAAATTAATACTTCGATAATTACGTGCATGCATAATTTTCTTAGATTATCATGCTCCTGTATTTATGATTTCTACAGCACGCTTAAAAAAATAAAACATAGCCATTGATCATTCTGAATTCTGTTAATACTATCGATTTTACAAAAATTAATAATAATAATAAATATATGAAATATCTTTTTTATAATTTTGATATTAATTTTTATTCATTGCAAAAGTGTTGAAAAATTTTGAGATGATGAATTAATTTGTTAATACCTCAACCTTTATTTAACACCAACAAAAATTCTCATAATACCTCTCCTCTAGTGAAGTTTCAATGGACATGAAACGCGTACGTGTAACTATGTCGATATTCTGGAACGCGTAAAACAATGCTTGGAACTGACGTTTTTTACACTTTTCGATGGCTGATTGTGGCGTTGAATAGATTCTTTGATGCAGTTTTCCCTTTTTGTATTCTGATCGTGTTGATGCGGTCATTGAACATTTTTTTTCCTTTTCCACCAAAAACAAATTGATGAACGTTCCATAAATCGTCATAAAGCATTGCTCCATTGCACAATATTAAAAACGAGACAGATTAACAACTCTACATATTTAAAAAAATCGAAGATAAATAAGACACTGAAGGAACACGCGTCTCCCTTAAAATCAATAAAAATTAAAAAATACGAATTATTAGTCACAAAAATCTTTCCCTATAAATTAACAAAACGAAAAAAATATAAAGACCCATCAATGACTTTTATCCAAAGAAACCACCCTCGAAGAAGCATCGGTCGTTTCTCCATCGGTCATAACATAAAATACATAAAACGGGAAATTTTCTTCGTTTAATCGCACGTTATCAAGGATCGCAGTGAAAACAGAAATTAATTTCCACGTGAAAGCATCCACGGCCCGGCCTTAAACTTTGCAAGACGATAAAAAAGGAACGGAACAACGACTCGTACAGCCCTCCCCTCGTGACATTCGAATCGACTTCCGGCCGAGATCGATGTCCCGCGCAATAAACACTTCATTGCAGTTATAAAACAGCGATTAACAGCTGATGTTAAAAAACAAGGCGAGATAGTCTGTACTCGCGAGGAGAAACAAGAGGGGCGTCCACGTGGAAATTAATTAGCGAACCAATTTAACTTTAACGACCGTTCGATTGCGCCAGACCTTCATCCTCGATGTGTATACCTTGATAATGATTTTCGTTGAACGTACCGTGGTTACGTGTCTATTAAGAAAGTTGGCATCGTCGTGTTCGTTTTTCTTTTCGTCGCCTGTTGATTTTGACGACGAATGAAAAAGAAAAAAATTCAATGCGGTTTCTCTCTTCGAAAGTTTCCGTCTTTGGAAAGTTATGGTTGCCTTTTTTTTTCTTTTTTGAGAAAATAGAAATATGTTTCTTGCACATATGTTGCACATTTCGACATGTTTTCGAAGATAATTGCAACGATTTGGAAAAACGTTTGGACGATGGAAAAGGAATGGCGTATCCTTGCACGTGGAATCGTTAAGGTTTTTCGAAGGAAATTTACTAATTCGATATATCTAGTAATAATCATTCCTTAGAGTTAGTTTCATTAGAAGAAATTCGTTTAATCTCTTTATCTTTGGATTAATTTTAATCATCAAAATTTATTACGCAAGAATTTTATATTAAAATATTAAAAAATATTCAAAGGATAAAATATTGGATATAAAATACAAAAAAACTATTTATTAGTTTTATATTTTATAAATTTTTGAATTGAAATTTTTCCTGTGAGAAAATCTCATTTCTGAATGTTACATTTCACGATTAAACTTAAACTTTATCTTTGTCGTACGTTATTATCGATATTTGACTTCATAGAAAAAAAAAAAAAAAAAAAGGAAAAGAAAAAAACGATATTTAAAAAAAAAAAAAAAAAAAGGAAAAGAAAAAAACGATATTTAAAAAAAAAAAAAAAAAAAGGAAAAGAAAAAAACGATATTTAAAAAAAAAAAAAAAAAAAAAGGAAAGAGAAGAACGATATATTAAATAAATAATAAATCGTAGAAAATACATCCGCAGGGATTGACGATTCACGACCAAATCTTTCCAATTCTTCTCTATTTTCGAAGAAATTTTTAAATTGTTATTCATACCGCGATTCCAATAATAACATAAAATTAAAGCTAACGAACCTATATCTTTTTTATTATAAATCAAACACGAAAGCGATGGGGATATCATGTGATATCTTAACGAGAATGAATCAAATTCCAGGGAATTTCGCTCGATCCGTATTTTATATCTCTAAGCGGCTTCGAAAATAGCAGCGCACCGATGCGGTCGCGTTCATCGCATTTAAACGGATCAACGAATCGATGAAATTTTTATCGAACCATCGAGTCTTGTATCTGACACGACATCAAAGCCCCGGAATAGTTGCAGTAAATTGTTTTTCAATTGGGATAAGCTCGAATTCCGTGCAATCGTAATCGATCGAATGCTTTTGTATAATATTATTTAAATACGAATATATATATATATATATTGAATATCCAATTTTTTTTTTCACTTCGAATTAAAATGTTTATAGATAAAAATTAATAAATCCGTAAATTGACGAATATATGATCGATGTAAATCGATTTTACAAAATTCCATTAATTTATAATTAATAAACAAAGATACGACAGAAAAATTAATTTTTCGAAATTATTCTATCTTTCTATCGTTTCAATATTTTTTTTCACTTTTGTCATTAACAAGTATTATATTTTTCTCTCATAGGAGGTACTCATTTATATTTGGTTTAAAAAAATATTGCACACATATATGTTTGAATAGCGCTGTCCATTTAACCGTTCCCTTCAAGATTTATTTGTTCGGATGCTCTGGGATCTGGAATTCGACGGCGTATTGGCCGCATGCAAACAATTAAAGCAGAGTTTGGACAAAAATGCAGTCACACCGAGGAAAGTAACAGTTATATCGGGCAAATATTTGCGAACACTATGAATCATGAAGCTCGATGGATAGAAATTTACAGGGCAAATTCTAAGGATAATTGAATTTTACTCGTTTCGATACACACAAGGATGACCAACCACCTTGCTAAACAAATTTCACCAAGGAAATTTTTATACCAATTCTACCGTTGTACAGTTCTCTGTCGGTCCATCAATCGAACGAAATGGACCAATATTTTCGTATGCATTCCATTCCTTTTTCCTCTCTCTTTCCCTCTCTGTCCATTAACTCAACAGTCGAAATGTTGACGTTGTCTTCGATTAAATTGCACGACGTCTACCAATAAATAGCGTTTTTTTCCCTCCACAACTATTTTCCTAACATTTAAGTATCAATTTTTAAACTCTGTGGACTGTGTGTAAAGTGGAAAGTGGTCCTGTATATTTGATAGATTTTCGAGTATCTTTTAAAAAAACGTAACTTTTATTACGTAAATAGGATTCACATTTCAGATAAAAAATAAACGAAACGAATATAAATAAACGTTTTGTAATAACTCTTAAAGCTCAAATTTCAATCACAATTTTCTATTTCAAAATCTGAAAAAAAAATAAATTTTAAATGAATTTATCCCCTTTATCCTTTCGAATAAAAAAAAATATCCAAAAGACAAATCCAAGCAACAACAATTATCACGATCAAATCACAGAAGGGACTACAATGCAATGGACGCGGATCAAGACTATCAACGTCCAACATTGGCCGTCTTTTTCGACGTGATTCAGAAAAACTCGGATGCCGAACATCGTGCAAGAAGCCTCCTCCCCCGACACGCGTCTCTATTTGCATAACAGAAGCGCGTGTTACAATGGAAATTGGCCTGTACGTTGTATAACACCCCCGCATACCTGGACTCTCGTTTGTATACATCTAGAGCTCATGGTGAAAGAGAAAGGAATTTCTCTCATTCGCGTGCTCGCGAATAATTAGCGGGTCTGGCCGTGACATGAAGTTTCAAACTGGCGTTGACTGGCCTTCTCTCGAGCACCGCCACCCTCGTGTTTTATTGTTTCTCCCCCGTTTCAAAGTCTTTTCGCATTGTCGTGTCCCCGGGAATTAGGTTGTGAAATTAGGTTGGCTTTCTTTTAATCCCGATTTCACGAAACCTCACGGCCGGGAGAGAAAGATGCTGGGGATGGAAACTTGGCGGGAATGAGAAATTGAAGAAGATACTTGCAGAATTAAGGGATTCGAGTTTCTCCATGTAAAGTAAGAAATTGCGACGATTGTTTTGATTTATTTTAGTTGATTTTACGAAGAGTTTAAGTGCGCCACGGAGACGAAAATGTTGGATAATATGTTCGCAGAATGATAAATTAGAAGATTGGACTTTTCGCGCAAAATGAATTATAATTATTAATTTAACGTTAGAATTACCAAACTTATAATTGTATTTAACTATCTGTCTATGGATTTTGTCTATCTTTGAACTTTGCCTAAAGATTAACATTAATTTTTATTCTGAATTACATATATTTTATAATAATACTTTTAATGGTTTTCTTATGTTTCTTATGTGTAACGTTTTTATGAATTTTTATTGATAATTCTAATGTTAAGATAGTTGATTGACAGTAAAGATAATTTGTTTTTCATTGATAATATCATTTTCCAATCATATGGTCCAATCGTACGGTTATACTACTGTTCACAAATCCCTGGATAAAACATTTAATACAAGGATAAGATGTGAAATTTATTTATTTAGAAATTTGTTTTGTTATCTAAATATTTTTTCTATTTATTGATGTATACATACTTTAATATTGTGGGGAAGAAATTTTAGATTATTTGTAAGAGTTTAGTTTTTAGATCATCCGTATTTTTTCGAATAGAGTTCTATAACTTTCTATTTATAATGTAGCATTATCGATATTGCACTGCATTGGATGGTTTCTGCTTTATTTTGATATGACCTGAATTGATATTTCTGAATATTTGGCAGCTTAATTACGAATTTAATGCTATCGAATTTTCAAAATAACTAATAAAATAAGATATTTTTAAATTATAATTACACAACATGGACCTTTCATTTAAATAAACTTAGAATATCCACTATATTATGTCTAAAAATTAATAAAAATTAGAAGATAATTAATAGATATGAATTATTATTTTACATTCTTCTGATCCAAATTTATTATTTGTGTAATGTATCCTGAAAATTTTTAGCATACCTAACAAATATCTCTTCTTAATTTAAATTGTACAAATGATATCAATTAAACATTTACGTTTTACAATTATTATATAAAATACAATTTGATATATATAACAATATATCATAGATAAATATATCATCCTGTGTACAATCTAGAATAAGAATATCAATTATTTTATACATCATGAAACTGACAAATGAATGAATCAAGGTATATTTATAAAGGATGTTTAATTGATCGTGAAGAAACGAATTTTTTCTTCGAAGAAAAGAATTCCGCACGTTATGTCTCTATGAGTTCCAATTTTAATTACATCCTTCCGTTGCTTTATGCTCGCGACGTCCATTTAAGTCATTCTTTCTTCCCTTTCAGTTTTATTCGATCATTGATAAAAGAGGAATATTAATTAATCATGATATGCGTTCAACGATGAAATTATCTTTGCCTCGTATCTTTTACTTTCTTTCCGGAAATTTGCATCTTTATTTATCCGGATTGAATTGCCTGTATGTTTCATTGCACCTTTGCTTCGAAAAAAAAGAAAAAAATTTTCAAGAGATACAAATAAATTCAATGACACGTAAAATATATTTATTTTTCATTCTCCCCGTTTGAATCATTATTTTTTGTTGATTGAGAGAATCGTTTGATGAATTTGATAGTCACAAGTTTTAAATAACTACAATTGAGAGAATTTTAAATATTTTATACGCTGTTCCATATTTCACAGATTGTTGTTTTTAAATTTCCAAAAAGCTACTATTTATAACCCATCACTTGGATAATTAAATTTATCAAGGATAAAAAGATAAAGAAAGAAAATAAAATAGAATTTATATAGATTTGCTATTCTCCTAAGAAAGTTATATAAGTTCCAAAATAGTAGAAATTCTTCAATTGATATTATTTCTCCTCGATACTTTATCATTTAAAAATTATATTCGAAAGCCAAACAAAACAATATATATTCCTATCATTTACTTTAATTTCAAATTTCTTTTTTACATTTTCCTCCCATTTACATCATTCACACTCCTTATAATTCATATCTTCAACCATAATTTTTATTTTTTTATACTTATTCATACATTATTCATACGCAAATTCTCACGCTTTTTTAAACGTCATTATACCCCGCAATTGAACACAGAAAAGTCATATCAATAATTCATATTGCACCGTTGAAAAAAATACCGCATTGATACTCCCATGTCTCGATTTTCTCCCGGTGATAAATCAAAAAAGCGTATTTTTCGAATCTGCTAAAGTCCCTGAACCAATGAACCGTATATTTCAAAAGGAGCAGCGATACACCCTTCTCTCTCTCTCTCTCTCCCCCTCCCCCTCCCTCAATAGCGCAATAGAACAACGCGAAGAAGAACACCAACGATTCACTCTCGAAACTCTCGAAACTCTCGCTTGCTTTCTCGCGATCGATTAACGGGAAACGTTGATCGAAAAGTTGGGAAAAGGATCGCGCACGAGAGGACCCGGCACGTTAATTTATGCAAATCTCTTGGCTACGTTGTATTTAAACAGGGATTAGGAGAAATTTTTAAGCGTGGGAGAAGAAGGGGGAGGGGCTTTTAATTTAAAAGTTTGGCTATCGGGGGAAGAGGGGAGGGGAAATTCGGACCGATGAATTTCAATGTACGGGACCAACGATCCTCGTACAAATTGCACTTTGTTTTTTCACGCTCCTTTGAAACCTGTAACCCGTCCCCGATAAAGGGGATGGGAGGGGGAGGGTTTGTTGAAAACATTACGACGGGAACGAACGAACGAAACGTGACCTACATAATAATTCGCGATCCTGGACAATGATGTTTTCCAAAAAAGTGTGGGCGTTCGTATAATTGTTCATCGTTTCGATGCAAACTGTTATGGCCGTGAATGCGCCGCTGGAAATATATAGTTTTCGAAATCGTTACGATTTTTTCTCTCTTGTTTTTTTTCTTTTTTTAGATTTTGATTCAATTTTCGATAGAGTTGATGATCTTTCGAAAGGATTGATAGTCATCGAATTCGTTCAAGTTTCGTTTGAGAATGTTTGAAAAGGATTTTTTAGTTGAAAGATAGTAATGAGAATAGTAATTGGGTATTTGAATTATTTATAATAAATAATAATAAGTAGATCAAGATATAAAAGTGTGTAAAGAAAGAACCAATGTGCAATAGTTTTAACGAAAGAATTTTTTAAAAATATATATTTGTATATTGAAATGATTATTGATAATATTATGAGAATCAATGTTTTGCAAAAAAATTGAATGATTAAATTTGTCATATTAATATTATGAAAAAAGGGATGGAAATAAATTCCAATAAAAATGGATAATACATTTACATGAATTTTAATTAAAGATTTATGAATTATGAATATTTTAGCCACTAAATTATGCAAATTTTTTTTTTTTTATATTCTTTCGTACGTTTTATCACGTTCTTTTTAAGATTCACACCATTTTATCTCCATTTCTCTGAAGCTTTAAATATTTTAAAGTGTTGTGGTACGTCATCTTTGCCTTCATATTTTAATATTCATTATTCAAGGCAATATTGTTGATTAGATAAATTTTATTCATACCTATTTTTTATGTTAATTGTATCACAATACCACACATTACATTTAAATTTTTAAAATATTTTATATCTAAGATTCAAAAGCCAATACATTGTATATTGTATGAACAGAATATTTCAAACTTAACTTTTCACATTATTCCATTATTCTTACACGTATAAAGAGATTTTAATTACAAATTGTTTGAATAGCTATTACTCGATCAACAGATATTTCTTTTAATTAAGAAACTTCCAGCCCAGAAAAAAATTAATTGAAACATCAAATATATCAATTACAAGTAAATTAAATTTTACGTTTTATTTGTCAATATGCTTGTACAAATAATATACAACACGCATAGTTGCATATATAAAAAACTATATTTTGAATTCTTGATCATTTTGACAACATTGTTACTACGGTCAATCACTGCTAGCTTTGTGTACCACAAATCATTGACTCTCCAGAGGGTTGCTACCCCGGAGAGAAATCACGACCAATTTCGAAGAACAATATAACACTAACCATCCATATGTGTTATGGATGTAATTTTTCTGTATTTCTTAGAAATGAAAATAATTTGAATCCCTTCTTTTCTCAGATCAATAATCATATAATTGATATATATATATTGTATAAATTAAATTTGTAAAAAATTTTAAATTACATTGACAAAATTATTATATCTTTCAATACTGATTCAATAAATATATTAATATTGATAATACGAATTAGGCTTGTAATCCTATTGACATTATTCTATTCATCATTCATAGCAATTTTAGGAAATCCATTCCGTTCAACGGCACAGAAAGTCCTACTTTCATTGTAGTATAAAGTTATAGACTGACTTCTCGTAAGTGTTTTCCCCTCTTTACATTCTCATCTTGTTACAAAATTTCACATCTTTATTTCTCTTCGACATAATTACCCCAAAAATTGCTGTTAAATCCATTGTTTGAATAAAATACAAATCAATGATTTTTTATTTAATCAATATTTTTTTTTACTCTTATCTAATATTTATTATTTGATTGAATGTTTGTAACAATGATAATATGAGTATACTTGATCATAATTTTGTATCTGTTAAAAATTTTTATGCAAATATATTCCTATGTTAACTAATCATGTTAGACATAATATGTTCCCAATTTTAATTAATGGCATCTATTATAATTAATTTCAATTGTATTATTGTTCATATGGTAATATAATTTTAGGAGTATAAATTTATAAATATTATAATTTTAATATTAAAATGATTTTGAACATTATTTTGAGTAATGTTTATTCGCCTACTTATATATTATTGATAGAACAAATGGAGATAATCCATTAAATCAAACTGTTAGACTAATTATTGAGTCGAATGAATCATAATTATACGCATAAGTAGAGAAGAAAAGAATTTTGTATATCAAAACATATATTGACTATAAATCAATTAATCTACCTTTCAAATATTTCTTATATAATCATAATAAATTTAATCTTCTATCTCCATTTAATAACTTCTTATTTATATTTCATTCTCAGAATTTATATCACGTTGAATGTTTACATCACATATATTTTAAGTATCTTTCAATGTAAATAAAATAATTCTATATATATTAAATGAAATTAAATGTTTCTTCAAACATCATAGATAATTTCCTATATATACAAGCAGCCTAGTATATTTGTTGTTATTTAGAACGACTCCTCGTTCTAGCCTCGTGGAAAGTTCTTTGCAAAAAGTTGCTCAGGACGTCAAAGTTTACTTTGACTCGGAGTTTCAAATGGCCACGTGAAAGATTCAGAAAGAACTTTTCCGCTTCTCAATATGCATTAAATAATTCTTCACTTTAAAGTATAATTTTGATGAAAGAAAATTTTCATAAAAGAATCTCATAATTTATAAAATGGAATAAATTATTACAGAATTAAAAAAAAGAAACACTCTATTTGAAGAAAAAAAAAAATAAAATCACAAATTCTATTTCGACTCGAACAAAGCAAAATTTCAAAAACATATTTTTAAAAATGTCCTTCCTTCAATTCCATAAAAAAGAAAAATAGAATCAACAAACTTCACGATTATCCATCGATATTAAATATTAAATATTACAAAATAAAATTCGAAATGTATTTCTACGATTCATATTTGCATCCAATCGTGCCAATTCCAAATTCCAACTAAAATTCAAAGGCGAGGAATAAACCGTATTACACAAACCACGTCATCGTTCACGCGGTTACATCTCTCCAACGAAATGAATCAAGATAGCCGAGTGTGGATGAGTTGCCATCAACGGGGAACGCGGGAAGAAAATTAATTGTAATATCCTTTTCCACGCCAAGATTTTCAAAGCGGCACGCCGAGCCGGATTTACATAATCGTAATGAATGGCGTGCAAGGCGGCACGCGCACAACAAAAGTATCCTTCGTTCCTTAATCCGTTTCTCCACAATTCTTGCATCCGTTTTTCCCATATACACATCCGAACAAGTGATTCACGGATCATAGCGAATAGCACAGAATTATGTAACGTCTTCAATCGTCTCTCAAATACCAAGGAAACATCAGAAGATTATCACCTCATTCACGATATCTCCGAGGATGCGAACCGTGTCTCTTCTTATTATATCCAAAACACGAGGTTGGACGAATATTATTATTCGAAATTTATTTCTCTTCGAATCGCCTGGATCGCTCACCTTCTGATCGATGAACGGCTCCAACGATGACGATCAACGAGCTCCACAAGATCAGCTGATTCAACGTGGTTACCCTCATAGTCGTCCACCACAGGATTTCGTTGGTTTACAAGTCACTCACATGCACAGCCGGAAAATGTACGCGAGCCGGAGTCCAGATGCAGACTGACTTGTCGTGCATGAAGTCCTGCAGGAGCAACACGACACGCATGCGTCCTGGCCTCCACGTGCCTGTCTCTTTCGTGTCTTTACTACTTACGAAGGACTACTCTTGGCTGTGTTAAGACCGCCTCCTTCCTTTGCCATCGTGCAAAGAAGATTTCGGATATTTGTAGAACGGATTGTAAAAAGAAAAAAAAAGAAAAGAAGAAGAAGAAGAAGAAGAAAAAAGAGTAGTAAGAGTAGTAAGATCGGCTTTAAGAGCGATTCAAGGGAATTTTATGCAGAAGGAATCTCGAGGATTTTTATAATCGATGTATGGGGTCTGGGTGTTAGCAGTGCGGTTAATCCTCGTAATTCTTTCCCTTTTAAGATTTCCCCCTTTTACGTAGATTATCGAGAGGAAGGTAGTTTCTTTAAAATGGAAACGTATAGAATGATAATTCGTAAGATTTTTTTTTTTTTTTTTTTTTTTTTAGTTTCTTGGATAATATCCAAGAATGAGAGTTGAAAGGAAGTTTGAAAGTTCAGAAATTCAATGAAACATCTTGCATATTATTTTGTTAAATTTTTAAGAAATTTCTGGGGATAATTGAGCTACGTGATACGAGTTCAAATTTGATATTAATTATCGTATCAGAATGAAAATTATATTTTATTTAATTATGGAATGGTAATATTAATAAATTAATAATACAAATAAGAAAATTATTTATTTTTTATATATTGAATTCAATTAATTCGAAAATAAATATATATGTGTGCGTCTATTGCTTTCAAAGATAGAAATTCCTAAAGCTATAATAATAATAATAATGAATATTGCTTTAAATTTTGTACGACGTGCATTCTATCCTATAAATATCGCTCGAAGGATTTAAACTGTAGGAATTATGTCGCAAGAAGCATTGCTTCTCTGCCTGAAATTAGTTTGAGCCGTATACGTGCGTTATGAATTGAGAGGATGGAAGGAGGAGGATGGAAACAGAGAGAGGGAGGCAAACCCCAGAAATAGACGTCACGAAATGCACTAAAATCGTGAAACAGAATGGAATTAATTTGGTAGGCTGTTCAGACAATTGGGATTATTATAATACCTGTACACAGAGAATCTTGATATTTCGAAATAGCGCTAACAAGCTGATATTCGAAACTAAATATAAATATTTTGTAATAATGACAAATGAAAATAATATAATCAGGGAATAATACAATATTTCATTCGAAATATATCGGATAAAATTATAATTAATCTTGTTTTAACATCTTTTTCGATCAAAATCAACTTCGAATATGCTCGAAATCTTCAATAATATATTAAATACTTTTTAATTTGATTTAATCCAAGAAAATTTTCTTATATATATATATATTTTATTTTTACTTATTTCTACATCCAGAGAGTAACTTTCATTCCAAGAATTATATTTTCAATTCTCTTATTTACAAAGAAACACCCTTCTTTCGATTTTCGATATTACTACACATCCCCTGTTAAAATACCTATCAAAATTCATCGTCGAAGTATATTTGTCGCGTTAAGAAAACACAATTAAGAAAATCATTCGAGAAATGATAAAAATAAATCGGGAGGAGGAGGAGGAGGAAAAAATAAGAGGAGGGGACGCGAAGGGAAGGAAACGAGGGAGAAGACTCGGTGTAACAAGTGTGCAAACACATTCCACCAAACGAGCATCGTTAGCAAGAGGTTCGCCAGCCTTTCGCTTTTTCATATGGATTTTTCTCCTTTTTCGGCCTTATTCTTCGTTTAGGGGGATCCCGACAAGGAAAATCGTGCACCGGTGAAAACCGGTGACGTGGGTCTTAGGTCGAGGCGAAGTCAAACGAGAAAACTTTGTGGATTAAGCGCAATCAAGTACCGATAATTCCCTTGTGAATCTCTCCCTTCTCGTCTCCTCTCTCTCTTTCTCTCACTCTCTCTTTCCACAATGGTCGATGGAAAGGACATTTCGTGGGTCCCATCACGAAAGGGAATGACAGAATTGTTCGACTGGTGCCGAGCCTGTTCAACCACGACACAAGTCTCTCTTATCGAAATCTGCAAAGACAGTATTATCTATCAAATTAATCGTGAACTTCGTCTTCTCGTCGATCTCGTAACCTTTATTTCAATTATCAATCTTGTAGATTGGCGTTTCATTTTCTTGAGCGAAGAGGATTGTGAAAAGGTTTGCTTGACTGGATCAGGATTGTTCATTGGAGTTCAAGAAAATTGGCAAGTTAGTTTGTTAATTCGTAATTGGTGGATGAGATTTCATGTGAAGTTCTCGAAGGAAAAATTTCACGTGGCCACGTTTATACATGAGAGTAGATTTAAAGTTTGACCAGGCTTGTTGTCAGAATAATTCTTTGTGCGGAAAGAATGGGAGAAAGTTGTACAATTAGTGAAGTAAAATTCTGTGTGTGGAAAGAATGGGAATACAGTGAATTAGCGAGATCATGACTAATATCATGGCTAAATGAAGGTGAAACGATAAATAATTGGGAAAACCAAAAACTAGTTCTAACTAATTATACTATTTTCTTTTATTTTTTTATTTTTTATTTTTTTACCCAGAAAGAATTTTTCTGACTATCCTGAATTGGATTTATTAAGTTGTACATGTATGGCATTAAATCCATGTATGTTTAATTTACGAGCTCTCATATTTGGATAATAATTTAGCAAAGGAAGAATATTGCTGAAAGAATATACAATATTAAAATATATTTAAATATTATTGATTTTACAATTTTTTAAAAATATTGTAATTTGTCTGATATTTATTTAATATTTATGCTCCTCAAAATTATTATTATCGGAATAATGTAAAATGTATATTCGACAGGCACATACAAGGGTATATTGAAAAATGGATATTATATAAGCAAGAAATCGATATTTTATGATATACGAATAAAGTATTGAATCTATTGAATTTTTATACATTTATAAAAAATATATATATATATAAATAGGAAATCATTGGAAATAATATGTCACGGATTTAAAAATATAGTGAAACTAAAATTGTTATTTTAAAGTGATGGAAATCAACAAGAAAAAAGAATTTAGAATTTCGAACTCGGCTAAAAAATTTAATCATTTTTAATTTTAATATTTCGTTTCAAAATTATTCCGTTAACGTTAAAAAAGAAAAAAAAAATATGCGAAAAAAATTCAACATGTTCAAATTTCGCGCACAGTCATATTGCATTATAAAGATAAAAGCACTTTTCCTCCGAAATCCGGTTGTTTCATCCAATTTTACGCAAAATGAGTTGCATAATGTAACGTAAATCTGTAAACATGATAATACGATGATAATTTACAAGCACGCGTTCCGATAGAAATGTGAAAATACACGTTTTGAGATTTAGATTATATTTACAGATGCACTGCAAACATCATTTATGTTCTATGCAGCAACCATCGATCTTAATTATCGAGTACACGTATACAATATTCACGGTTGAATATTTTCTGAAAACAGGTCGTGTC
>NW_006263316.1:417721-427726 GCF_000469605.1 Apis dorsata | reverse complement strand
AAAAAAAAAAAAAAAAAAAAAAAAACAGGGAAAAAAAAGAAGAAAGAAATAAATTACACTGAACATCACGAGTTCAAATCTTAATCCATTATCGTGTACATATTGGTTTTTCAATGAGCACAATTACATCTCCAATCAATTATTATTTAATAGATATTATCGTGCAAATATTGAAACAGTTATCACAGGACCAATTAACTAACAAATAGATGATTTTTTAAATAAATCTTTCCAATATATTTTACCAACTTCATTCCAATATTATCTTTTTCCACCTCGTATTTAACAATAAAATACCAGCAATCCTCTTTTTCAATACGTTTTATCGTTACACTGTTACACCAACCGTGCAAGTAATTCCATACTTTTTTTCCGTAAAAGAATCGGCCGATTGAAGATGTTTTCCCGGCGAAACTAGGTAATAATGAGACTAATAATTCGCGTGGGGAAGCCTCTCACGTTCTACGTAATTCATTGGCCCGCGTACAAATGGCCCTCGTACCTTCTGCCCCCGTTAATGTTAATATACAACGTGCAGTCACACGTGGAGCATCAGATTTCTAATTCTAATAAATCCCATATGGGGCGTTGGATCGCGGCCATGGAACAACTAGGAAATGGTCTTTATAATTCTTTAATGAACAACCGGCACGTGGACATAATCCCGGAAGAGGTACAACTTAGATCTTACGTCCCGTGAAGGAATTCCTCCATGATTTAGATTTAGGCGAGCGTAGGAATTACGTTCGAGCACAATCGAAGTTGATAAAGGAAACGAGAGCAAAGATAATCCTTTCTTTACGTTAAGAATTTTGTAATTGTAAAATATAACAAGGGCTCGAATTTACAATTAAAATTCTCTATTAAAATTAACTATTTTAAAAAAAAAAGAAAAATCATCCCTTAACGAATAAACCAACTTTCTTCTGATTAAATAACACTTTTAATTAATTATCTCAAAGCAAGCGATCATCATCCTTTTCGCCTCTCTGATATATTCCATCGACTAATATATTCCGAACGCGAATCACTGACCGTTTAGTCAACTGGCAAATGATAAACGTCACCAGAACAATGTCGCCAGTTGGCCCTATGATCCTGTTGCAGAGCGAGCTAGAAGGGACGCTGAAATTATCCCTTGAATTTCTGGTCTTCATTTGTACGCACATACCCCGAATGCAGTTCACCGCAAACTTCTCCCTTGATTGCGCGTACAAGTGAGCGGCCAAGCCGCACTTCATGCGCCTTGCCTCGTGCCTCGTTCGTTAGCAATTCCATCTTTCTTCAATTTACCACCACCCATGTTTCCATCCCCCGTCGGTTCTGTCCTGTCCTCCTCCTCTCCCTCCCCGACAACCGAACCCTCACTCGAGTGCACTCGTGGCCGTGTAGTGGCCCCTCTCTTCTTCTTTGGAAGGCATCGAGCCATTTAGTCGCGGGGTGAACCGTTCCGGAAACGGTTACAGGATTCAGCTCTCTAGGAGGTGGACTTCCTATATATATATATATATGTATGTATATGTATATATTGTATATACGAGTATAATTAATGGAAAGGTTGCTGCGTGTTTGCTGTGGCAATATTTAACCGATATCAATCGATTCGAATACGAAGGGTAACGTATTTGATTGAACGGAGTCATACTTATGCGAGCAAATATATTATACGCGAATAATCTCTGGATTAAAGAAATTTCGAGTGGAATATTTTTGTCGAGTAAAATCTATATCTTGGATTTATTTTTTGTTAGTCGAAAATAAATTTAATATTTAAAATGTTGGAATTATTGAATCGATGATTCAAATGTAATGAAAGGAACGTGCTTAAACTTTAAAGCTTCTTTCAAAAAGATAATATTTTTGGGAAAGAAAAATTTATATTTTCAGTATGATGATATAATTGAAGATAATTTAAGATTGGAATGGATGAGGAGTCTTGTTTTCCAATTACTAAATTATCGAATATTATGATTCTGCGAAAACATGGGGTTAAAGTGAAGTATCTTAGAAAAATAGATTGTGAAATTTATTAAAATAGGGTTCTTGAAAACAAGGGGGGATAATCGAGAGGGGGTTAACGAAACAAGTGGTTAATGAATTATCGAAATTACAATCTTTATCCGAGGCGTTTAATCTTCCTCGCTGAAATTTCGTGGACGTTGGCAGATCGCATAATTCCGTGGAACGATTGAAATTAAAGAGAGAAATCCCGATCCTGCATATTCTTCAGAGGAATGGGAACGTCTTCCCTGATTTATGCGTGTCCATTAAGAGTTCTCGGTAGATGGGGCGTACTTAAAATTAGTATTAGCGGGGAAATTCCGAATTCTCGGCCGAAATATTTCATTCGTAGCTAGCGAGATATAGTCGGCTAATTACACGGAAAGATTACAATCGATGGAGTTCGAGCGTTTTGCAAGTTGGCCTGCCCGATTAAAACAGCTGTTAAAAGCGTTTTATTTAAATGGGACGAGTAATTGTGATACGTGAACGAATCAGGCGAGAGTTTAATATCGAGAGGTATGAATCGGGCGATGAAAATCAAATATTACAGGACAAAAGTTAACAATTGAAAACGTGTACGCGTTGCAAGTAGATTGTTGCGTTACGTAATTTGTAATTTCAACATTATACCTCCACGAAATTAAATACAATGTTTTCGTTTCGATGTGCATTTTCGACTATTACGGAGGTGTTTAAACCAGCCAATGCAATCAGAACAATTAATTAAAA
Source organism: Apis dorsata (assembly GCF_000469605.1). Classification (NCBI taxonomy): domain Eukaryota; kingdom Metazoa; phylum Arthropoda; class Insecta; order Hymenoptera; family Apidae; genus Apis; species Apis dorsata. The sequence goes on along the minus strand of NW_006263316.1, from coordinate 424,993 downwards.
TTCAATTTTCATTCGCCTTTGTAATACTCAAGTAGAAAGAACATTCTTTTAGCAAAAGTAAATTTTCTTTATTAGAATTCTATCGATATATTACGATCTAATAATGTATTTCTAATAATTTTATAAAATTAAGAATTTATATATATATATTAATGAGTTGTTTTATACTTCTTGTCCGGTTATAACTACCTCTACTCGCCCAATTATAACTAACATATCCGTAACTGTTCTATTCCACTTGTCTGACCACGACTGTTTTAATCTATTTAACCGATCATTGCTGCTTTAATCTATTTGTCTAACTACAACTTCCAGCATATATATGTCACTATCCTATTACCCATTACTATTCTACTTGTCCAATAACTATCTCATTCCACTTGCTTAAACCACGCTCGCATTATCCTGTCTGTCTGACCTCGCCTGTCATATTTCACTGACCACGACCGTCTTAATTTACTTTTCTCCGCTTACTCCTTACTTTATCCATTGACTCACTCAATCTTAATTATGATTTTCTTATTTCATTAATTAATTCAACTTTATACACGTTATACAAATTAATTAAACTATCGAAACGTCCAAGATAAACGTATTTTAATGTGCCTAAAAGACTGATTGAATATCCTCAAAACTTGAGTTTCGTAAGAAATTAATTAAAATCGAATTGAATCTTTGAAAGATGGCCGACGACATAGATCAGTCGTTAATAAAATTTCAAAGGAAAGAAGAAAGAATACAGGAAACTATCGAAACGTCCAGATAAACGTGTCTTAATGTGCCTAAAAGGCTGATTGAATATATTTTCGAAACTTAAGCTTCGTAAGAATTTAAAGTCGAATTGAATTTTGAATCTTTGAAAGAATAAATTGATCGATTGTTAATAAAATTTCGAAAAAAACTATCGAAACGTCCAAGATAAACGTGTCTTAATGTACCTAAAAGGCTGATTGAATATATCCTTAAAACTTAAACTTAAGAAATTAATTAAAGTCGAATTGAATTTTGAATCTTTGAAAGATGGCCGACGACATAGATCAGTCGTTAATAAAATTTCGAAGGAAAGAAAGAATACAGGAATAGATCCCGCGGTTATTAATTTATCTCTGATACGATATTATCCAGCTCGCAAAATTTCTATCTAACAAGCAAACTCGCGTTGGAATATCTGGAATAATAAACGAGTGTAAAAGCACGCGTGTCTATCGAGCGCGTTCGCGTTTCATCGCCTCTGTTTACACGTTCGAAAACAAACAGGAGGCAGATTTATAATCATCTTTCTCGTTTCTCGAGCAGGTGGTTCGCATCTGCAGATTTCAATTGCGTTTACGCAAACAGCGCGTGCCCCTTCGCGCGAAACATCGGGTATTCGGTCAACGCAGGGTAAATATAAATTTCACGGGGGCGCGTGAAGCTTTGTCAACGGAACGTGAGCGCGGGAAAAAAAGCGTTGTCACGAACTTTCACGCGATGTGTCCTCGATCCCGCCGCTACTCATTGTAAACAGGAACCTGAAAACGAACGGATGAACGATTCAGAATTGTCGCCATTCAATGATTGGTGGGCTAATACTTGGTAATTTTGGTTGTTCATTTCCTGGAACTGGCGATAGCAACTCAAAATATAAACTTTCGAGCAATGAGCTTCCAATTTCAATTTTTAATGTGATATTCTTGTTAAGGATTGGAAATAGAGACTCGTTCTCCTTGAAATCGTGATACGTGTTATATTGTTATTCCAATGAATGATACAATGAATGTATATAATTCTATAATGAATGGTTGTTCCTGGAAATATAGAATTAACGAAATGAATCATCATTTGATTACTAGGATTTATATTTGATCAATTATATCAAGTCAATAGAGGAATAACGAATCGATTGATTGTAAAACTTCTGAGATAAAATTTCTATCGAATATGCTCATATTCTGGATAGTTTTTCTTCGATTTTGATATTGATTTCAGGATCAAGTATCGACGATTGTCATTTCATGCGTCGAAGAAAAACGTCTGCAATGAATGGTGACGTGTCGATATCGATCTCGAGCTTTCTCTTTATTGACCAAAAGGAGCAGACGATAGAATTCATAAATAGAGACAGAACGGATGTGTACAGAACGTTTCACTTTTTTAATCGTTCATATTTTACAGGGATGAAAAAGAATCGATCCATCAGCATGAAAAAATCACTCGTGGACGGTTGATTCTATCAATTTGACGATCCAACTCGTCGACGAATTTTTTCTCGCTAAATCTCTGTAAATTTTTTTTCTTTTTTTCAACGCGTAATCCACAACTGAAAAACGTCGATCCTTTGGACAGAAAGTTGGAGTTTCTGTGGCGGTAACGGCTGTTTGGCACACTATGTAGCGTTTGACGAAGCTGTTGAGATGAATATGTAGAGACTTACATATGCATGCAGGCCACTTTGTATATCTAATTCTTGTATCTGGAAAAATTTCTACTAATACAACTATTTATATAATTTTTTGCACATAACAATTTGAACAAACCTTTTTGAAAAAATTGGAAAGACGAAAATTATTATTGAAATTTGTTTTCCAATTTTAGATAATAAGTATTTATGGACAAATTATACAATTTTTATCTACCTATGATATCTTTTTAAAAACTTCTTATTTATTTATACAAATAAGTTTACAATAAGTAGTTAATTTTTCATCCAAAACAAATTACACGAATAAAAATTACATTTCAGGATGTTAAATTCGATCATAGAATCAACGATTATTACGATAAAACTATGTCTCTTAATTTGCTTAGCTAGTTTTACTCGTACATACCATTTCGTGTATCCAATTGTCTCTATTTAACTTGGTTTTAAGGATACGTTCATTGATAGATTAAATTCAAACATTCGATACGGTTGGACGTGACACCGAGAGGTGAGAGGCTAGATTTCATTCGTTCGAAGCGTCGATGCCGAAATACGCAAACGTAAATTACCCTTTGCCTTTGGTCATGCTATCAGCATCCCACCTCTGCCGGGTGTCAAATAGAAAATAGAAAAATATTCCACTTTTTACATATCTTCTCGTTCGAAATTTGGATATCATTGCTCGTCCCAAAATAACACAGATTATTATATGAGCTTGATTACAACCCTTATTTAGAATGTATATGATTTTTATTAAATTGATGAAGAGATTCGAACATTTGACCCAAATAAAAGGAATATATCTCCCTAAAAGGAAATTCGTTTCATTATTCGGCTTATTTTTGCATAAGAATTACTAACAAATGTGAAAAATACTTCCTGCATCGATAATAGTTTTCCTTTATCGTCAAATCAATCGCAATCAATCATTCGTGCACAAAGCGTGACCAAAGAAAAAAAAAAAAAGAAAAAAGAAAAAAAAACGCACACAATCCACCAATCGAGGTTACACCGGCGGAAACCGTTAAGAATTTTTGGGCAGACCAATAATTGGCGCCGATGAAAATAGGCGTTCACGTGCGTTCGAACGCCTCGCGATCGAATCGATAACTCAGCGCGCGTGGAATAAATTGTTTCACCTCCTCGCCAACCCTCTCACCCCTCACTTCCCTCCAAAAAAAGAAAGAGAGAGAGAAAGAAAAATAAAAAAAAAATCCCCGATAAATTGATCGAGAGCATTAAAAATTACATCAGAAGACAGATCGTGCCCCCACGAATCCTCTTCTTTCTTTCCACCCCCTTCTCTCCCGTGACGAGAATGAGAAAGCCCTTTTATCTTATACCGTAATCCGAAACTAACATAACGATCCGTCTTTCTGAAACCCCAAACATCCCTCCGGCTGTGCACATCCCCGGTGCAAGGAACGTGCATCGAGGCGCGTCCGCACACGTACGTGTATCCCAAGATCACAGACACACGTGTAGAGATTAGCGAGGAGGGCAGAGGAAAGAGGGAGGAGAGGAGAGGAAAGGGTCGTTCGTGCAAATCCAAGAAGCTACCGGAACAAACACAAGCACCCCCTCCCTTTTCCTTTACCTCGAACCCATCGACCGTGCACACCAAGAAGCGGCAGCAGCCCAGTGGATCCTCGACAGTATTTCAACGAAGTATCTAAGAAGTGAAACGTGTGAAATGTAGAAGGGGCTGGAGGCGTGACTCGGAACTCGTATGAGTCGCGCCAGATGTTACAATATTTACTGCGAGAAGAGTTTTCTCCTATACACCCTACTCCTCCTCCTTCTCCTCCTCCTCCCCTTCCCGCGGACACCCACCCTCCCATTCTCCCCCTCTTTCCACCTGGATGCTCGTGACGTGCGTGGTACACACGTAACTGACGCGTACACGGCCGACTACATGTGTACACGTTTACACGCGCGATAATATTAATGTCCCGTAATGACAGGCCGACAAGAGGCCTGGAGGGGTGTAACGTGGCAGCGATATTCTTTCTTCTCTCCCCTGCGATCAAAGGTGAACGCGGATAAAGTGGGTTTTCGCCGAGGGTTGGAAAGCGAGCAGCCTCGAAGGGGTTTCGATCAACCCCTTTGGGGGGAAGGGAAGAGGTGTTACGTGGATTGACGTTAATTACCTCCTCGATCATGGACATTGAATAGAGTCGACAACGTTGATGTATGAAGAGTTTATTGAAAGTTTCGGTTGCGTCTCGATTGATTTGGGACAATTTGGGGAAAGAAAATTTCGCATAAGGGATATTTCGTCGTGAACGGGATTTAGAAGATTTTTTTTTTTTACTTACAATGGTCGCCAGAGTAGTGATTATAAGATGGATATTTTGTATAACAAGTGTAAGGAAGAAGGGTAGTTTCTGTAGCCGTCAGAAGGGAGAATTCATATTGGAAAATAATTCTTGGAAGCAGTGACCTAACTTTTCTACAAATACACGTAATACGTTTAACCTCCATCTAAAGCAAAGCCTATTTCTACTGAGTTCGGTAGAATGGGTGCAGCATAAAATGGCCCCTGTGCTTTTCTCTCCTTTCATTGCAGGATATCAGATTTTTCCACGTCATCAGTTTATAAAAGATTTGTAAAAGATAACTTTTAAAAAAGTGTATAAATTGATGATGAAAGAGTATTATCGATAGATTGATAAATTAGATACGTTGTTTATTTATCGTATAATTTGTTAGATTTAAAAATGTATCATCGTTGAAACGAAATGATTTACAGATCGATTTTTAAAATCCTGTTTTCAAAAATGTCTGCGAAACACTTTTATTCTTCCTGTATTATCTTCGCCGAGCTGACAGGAAAGAATTATATCGACTTATCTTGAATTTGTCACAAAGGGAGATTTAAAGTAAACGAAACAAACCTTGTAAACTTTCATAGTTAATTTTGATTCTGGCGACATTTTGTTATATCATTCCATGAACTTCGTTCCTTCTTCAGCGAACAACGATATTTCTATTCCGGGACAAAGCGATATTTTTCAAACCGTTCAACCAACTGCAAATTCACTACATAAGAAAGAAAGTTTCTTGTCACTTTGCTGTTTATCCGTCTTCATCTTCATTCCTTTATCTTCTTTTGCAAGAAAAATTGTAAAACGTAAATCGCAACATTCGTGTATCGAGGAAGGAAAAAAAAGAACAATCCCTTTCCCTTATGAATTACGATTTAAGCTTCATTCTACATAAAGTATCTAAAATCTATTAAGATCCAGACAATTAAATATAAAATTATTCAAGTTTCAAATATCACGATACGATATCAAAAACACCACGTATATTTCTATCCTAAATGATTAAAAATACATTTTTCTTAAAAAGAAAGAAAAAAAATAGTTTCCTAGCAAACCTACGAAAAAAAAATTTCTCTTGCATCCAATCCAGAAGGGGTTAATACATATCCTCCCCTCGTGCAAAATACATTGGAAGGAATTTACCGATCGAACGGTTCACAGACGCGACACGTACAGATTTTCCACGGGCCAAGATATCGTTTCTAATGAAACTCGTGGCGTCCGATGGTTGCACGGATCGGAGATGAGGGTGGAATCATAGGAAACGTTGTGTTATCTTTCCACCCTGATCGAATCGTTCCGACGCCGGCGAAAGTAGGTTAATTGACTAATATAGATCGTAGGAGGGAGATCGTCTCTGGAGATCTCTCTCTCTCTCTCTCTCTCTTCCCTCTTCTATCTCCTACCTCTTCCATTCCGCACATCGTCTCCGGATAACGCGACGTCGCATTAATGTGTAATTGGTGGCGAGCTGGCAAGGTGACACGATACTGGGAACGCCGAGGGGGAGGCCAGCCGTGTGATGTAGTGGCGGCAAGCCTGCCGCCAGCATAGACATTTTACCCGTGGAAGACGCATGGTCCTTGCTAATATGACGTTTGAAATATGGCGCAAAGCGCGTTCGAAGGTGCGAGGGGGGGGAGGGGAGCTCGGTGTACTAGGTGGAAGAAAAGAGGCGGAATTGAACATGGGGGAGAAGAGGTGTTGAAGCGAGAGAAATGGAAAAAAAGGTAAGCTATTGCTCTCTGTACGAATTTCGCTAGAGATTCTCTACCTATCTTTTATAGTATAATTTTGTTGTTAAACGCGGAATTATCATCTCTTTCGTCCAATCTTGTTGGAGATATTAAAAAATATTTCCAAGATCGGGTACAAAGATCCATTTTTAAAATCATCCTCTATAAAAAAATTATTGGTATTAAAAAATATATATATATATATACGTATCGAATAATCGAGTACAGAATCCACCAATTCCGAGTGGAGCTTCGAGGAACTCGCGAACAATTTTTATTACCATTTAAAAAGATCCCGTAAACGCGCGAAAATTCCGAGAAGCAATTTCTTCCTCGGTGAGTGGATATCCACCGGGAGAAGAGAGGAATCTTTCCGCGTCGTGCTAAGCGGAACTGAAACGTTATCGTCGAAGTACCGATGCCTTCCCTTCCCTCTTAGAACGACCAAGAAAAAGAAGAAGAGGAAGAACAAGAAGAAGCAAGAAAAGAAAAAAAGAACTCGACGAACGAATACAAAGTAATCTGTCGAAGGAACAGTTTGATTCACGCGATTCTCACCGCTCTAAACTCTATTCCACGCCGTTTTCCACGCCGCCCTGGTGGAGAACCAGGCCCATCCGGATTACGGAACACGAATCCAAAGGAAAGAGAGGAGGGGAAGAGGGAGTCAAAGCGGTGAGAGTCCCGGTTATAGCGGAGGAGGACTCCACGCGCACTCCACCGATTTATTCGAAAAATCCGTGGAAAGTGGCACGTTTCACCCGTTGTGAGAACCGTCTAACCCACCCCTTTCCCTCCTCCCTCCGGC